>NW_016158118.1:10214-161632 GCF_001687245.7 Rhagoletis zephyria | reverse complement strand
AGTAAGCTTCTTATATTTTCATAAAACATAATAAAAAAATTTTCAAACATAGAAAAATAGCCAAAACTTGCTAAAATGTCTCTTCCACATTTAAATTCTCGCCACCGCATTTATTTTGCATAAAAAGTTTTTTATACATTCATTAATTTACTTATTTTGTATTAATTGTTTTGTATTAATTTTTTTTTGCCACTTTAAACTCATCTATCGACTGCTACTCTTTTAACTATAATTAATAAAGCCATTAAACTCAACTCAATTTTATTAAAGAAAAAAGGGAAATCTTCACCTACTTTACTTAGTTATTATATAATTTTTTTTTAATACAGAGTCATTAACTTAACCAGTCTATTCGCATTGCGCTTTGTGTCAAAACTTAATTTTGAAATTAGTGTTATTGATAATTTCAATGTTGTTTTGTGTTATTTAAGGTTGAACGTCTTCAATAATCTTATTGTTGACCTCTAAGTTATAGACATCGGGTGTTTTAACTAATGTGTAGTGATTAAATATAGCAGGCGGTTCCACTAGCATACTTTTTTTACACACTGCAATTGTCAGTAATACCCTAAAGCTAAAATTGGTTAAGACTAGGTGGCTTCATAAAAATTTCCGTCAAATACATATATGTGTATGTATGTATGTATAACTTATCATTAAAAAATGCGTTCTTGGTGGCAAATAAAATTTATTTACTTTTCCTAAAGCAATCAGCTGAGTGTAAAAATTTTAATGGAATAGCCCATAGAAGTAAATCTGGCAATTAGTAGCTTTATTTATTAGAAGATTATGGGCGAAATAGATTCATTTTAGATCTGCACTACTTTAAAAACCAGAAAATCATGCTTGGTTCATAATTTTTTTTTAATGGCATATATGAAAATAACTAAAAAAATTTAAAGAATTTTTGAAATACCACATATGTGCACTAGGGGGGTCAAAAAAAAAGTAAAGTCGGAATTTTAATGCTATCACCGCCTAGGATTGTGCTATACCGAAAAAAATATACTTGTTTTGAAATAAAGGAAAATATTAGACCTCAAAATTTTCCATGAATTTTATATAAAAAAAAATTTCGTAGAAATGTTATAGAATTCTTGAAAATCAAAATTTTTTTCTCTTGAGGAGGCCTCCATTAACAATTACCCATTTGCTTATTTAAGCATTTTCTATTATAAACAATTTTTTATGGGACCATTAAAAACGTCAACAAATGCAATGGACGGCCCAAAAATATCGCTAGTATTAAAAAATGGTATCATAAAAAAGATTTCCGATCGTAAAATATTGATTTTCAAGAATTTTATACCATTTCTTCAAATTTTAAATAAGCCTTCAATTTTGTTATTTCCATCTATTGATGTATTGTAAAAGACTTAAAGTCTTACGTGTACACCCTCATATCTTAAATACATAAATAAATAAATAAATAAATAAATAAATTTCTACGAAAACTTGTTTTTTAAATATGGTTTGATTTCAAAAAAAAAATAACAGTACATATAGTTTTTTCGGTATAGAACAAATCCTAGGGGGTGAGAGCATTAAAATTCCCACTTTACTTTTTCACATTAATTTTTGCATCACCCTCATGTACATACATATAGGGTGGGTGTCTATCGAGCTATCTGCTTTTGTGGCTATGGCTTTGTATTCAGTTTGCAACAATAAAGTACACTGGCGCACACAATAACTTTTAAGCAGGTAAGCTAGTAACCGACATAAAGTAGATACCTGATCCCACAATGTTCAACTTCTACACAAACCATTTTACGATGCTTTGTAGCTGATGGTAATAATCTTATTACGCTTGAATATTCTCGTTAGTATTCGTATTTTGCCATGTCAATAGCTGTTCTATCTTTCGCTTTTACGCCATTTCTCCGCGCAGACTTCTGCGCTTCCATTTCCCGGAGCACCACAATGTCCCGGGCCCCAGCATAGATGAACGATGTTCTATCAAAAAGATCTGCGAGCAAAACTTTTCGCTTTACTTAAACAATTGGCTTTAGCAGAAGAAGGGACACTACGACCTGAAAGACTTTTTATATCCTTAGAGAGATGTCACGCGACACTTGGAAAAATAAACTAAGAAGTTGTCTATCTAGGGTCCAGCATAAACACCAAGAATAGCGTCAATCTGGAGATAGATCGAAGGTTAACTTTTGCCATCAGGTCCCATTTTGGTAGGCAATTAAAAAGCAGAAACCTCGAAACTTTTACTCTACAAATCTCTCGTCAAGCACGTTCCTTTATATTAGAAGGCGTTGGGAGCTTTCGAGATAACCGTTCTACGCAAGATCTACGGCCCTGTTTCCGTGGCTGACGAGTGCCGACATTTTTGTAAGATTCAATTTGTCGCAGGCTAAGATTGCTAATGCTTCCGCCTGTAATGCTGTGAAAGCGTTGCCCATTGGAGTGAAAGTTTTTAGATCTGTAAATACCAGCAACCACACTGTCATTCACCCTTCTACCATCTGTATATCGCGAGAAACTTACTGCCAGAGCAGATCTGCTTGCTAGGAAGCATTTTTCCAACCCTGGTATCTTTCCAAAAATACCAGTATGAAGCTTTTTTGTATAAAAATTATCGTTACAAAGTCGCAGTGGCAACGTTCTCGTGGCTGCTGTCGCTTAAATTTCCGTTGTTAATAGACATGCCAACCTTTGAAGCTTATCAATAAGTGGTGGTCCGAAATTCGCGAAAAAGCTTTTTCTAATACAGGCCGCCCTTCGGCAGACAGTGCAAACCTCCGAGTGTATTTCTGTCCTCAGAAAGCTTCATATGAAAACGATTTGCCGTCCGGAGGCGGCAGAATCCCCCATTTGTGTAACAACAACTAGACGGGCACGACAAAAGGAGGAGAACAGTTAGCAAAAGCGTAGTTTAAAAAATATTATCATTATGACAGTGCCTTTGTAATATTTTCTGCCATACTGCGAATGTATACGACAAACCTGGGCGGAAAATCACTCTATTAATCTTTCTTCCGCTTCGATAAATGCTGATGAAAAATGTTATGACGTGCTAAAAAGTAATTCAAAAGAGTGCTAATTATATTACTTTATGTACTACGGCCAGGTCTTGATTAAATTATTTTTTGAATATTCTTCCCATTTTTTTAATTTGTTGCTGTTCCTCATTGTCTATATGTATATATGTATTTGTTATTCCATGTCAGTTTATCACCTGTTGGTGTCGTCACAGCTTTCTTAAAAAAAAATACGCGAATGATGCAAAAATATGTAAATAAAAAATAAGTAATTCGTAAAACTGAAAGGCAAAAGATTAAGATTTGTTTTGTTTTTGTATGTATTAATTACTTTTTTTTTGCTTCCGGTTAGATCTCGCTAAGTGGTGAGTTCTACGACCTTAAAATGCGCAAACGCCGCACAGTGGGAGATCCCCAAACATTTTTTAGAGAAAAATACAAGTAGATGGCACAGAGCTTCAATTTTTCATATGCAACTTTTATGGATCTAAATTAAGAAAACTATGAAAAAAGTGGGCGCGGTTAGTTTATTTTAAAGCATACCTCCTATACAAACCTAACCTCAAAAAAGCCTAGCCAGTATAAACTTTTGGCCATCACAAATATTTATAACTTTTTCCGCTCGTGGCCCATTGTAAGCCGCGGCAATAATTTTATGTGAAGACGCGCGTGCCAAACAAATAAATCTTTACTGTTTACAAACAACGTGGGTTACATATCTTTAGTAAATAAACAAATGTATTTATTTTTCATTTCTACAATAATCGGCTTAAGCAAGCAATTAAGTATTTAATAATTGGTATTTCTTTTGGTAGAATTAATTCGAGCTTCCAAAACCACGCGACTTCTATTTTTCAAATTTTTCTATACTTTATACGAATCTCTCACCATTTAATGAATTTCGGAAGTTACTGAAATGCAAAAAAACGAAAAATATATTTTTGCACTTGACGCCTTCGCTTTCCGTAGCTATTTGCATGAATTACAAAAGCATCAAAGTTGTATGCAGACTGACATGGTTATATGCAGGGCTGGATCAACATGTGTGAGACTCAAGGGCCCGAAGAAAATGTGGGCGGCCTTTAGCGATTACCTGCCGATTAAATGTAATGCGCTTCTTTCAATTATTGATATATTTTTCTACTACAACTGCTTTGGTTTATTAATTACTTACCACTAATAATTTTTTCAAATCTTAAAGCTTTAAAGCGTTAATAATATTATAAACATATATTGAGATTATATTACTGGAATGATTCCTTTCGAGAAATACTAGTACCGTCGAAATTGAGTTCGTAAAGTAAATCCAAGTACACTTTCAAAGCTTTCGTAGCATAAGCATATGACCAGGGGATATCACAAACATTTATTTGGTTGTAAATGTTTGCAAGGCTGGCAATGGAGTACTCAAAATGTAATAATGCCTTGTCAAGGACATGAAAAATACAAAAGAGTTCCTCTAAAATATCAAAAAAACAATCAACCGCCCTATTACGAATCAGAAGTCAATTTTTTTTAATTCAGAAAAGCGGATCCAATATGGCGATAAGTTTCTTAAAAATTTACTAAAATTAAAACTTTGATACTGAATGATTCGCGCAGTGTCATGGGTTGAAACTTGTTACCAATGGGTTTCTGGGGTTGCTGCTTACGAATCTGCAGTCAGATTTTCAAAACTCAAAATGGCGGATCCGAGTTTCTAATAAATCTAATATTTATTTTTTATAAATTGATCGTCATATTGGATCCGCCATTTTCAGAAAAATACGTTTCTCTTTTTTATCCATATTAAAAAAAAAATTTTAACCACTCTACTATGAATACATAGCAAAAAAAATTCTTAAACTAAGCGTAGCATAGTAGTTGTGGGCGTATGCTAAGTACTATTTTCCAAAAAAATTAGTTGCCTCTAATGTCAGTTTCTTCTCGATGAAAATTTTTACAACTATATAACTAGTAAGCTCGCATAAAATTTACTTTGTAAAATTTCAATGAATGAATCAGTAATCAAGTATGTATATATGTATGTATGTATGTGTCTATCCACGTTTATATATCATCAATGAAATTCCATAGTGACTGACGCTTGCATTAGTGCTTTTGCATCAAGCCAGTTGTATATTTATTGTTGTAGCAGACAGATGAGCGAATCGAAAGGTGTGAGCACACGCCCACTCAACCTGTCAATACTCATTAGACAGGTGGAACTGCAGTGTATATATGTGTTCATAGGAAAAAGATTTTGCGACAATTTTGATTTGATTTATTTCACTATTAATATTTATGCAGGTAGGAGTCTCAAATGACAGACAAGTTTATGATATCGAATTTTTTTCCGCGAAATTAATCAGAATTTTATAAAAGTTGAAACTATGTTTTGTCTGGAGCAATGACTACATCAAATGCTTTCATCGATATCATCTAACGGAAAGAAATTTTACTATTGGATTAAATGGCCATGAAAAAAGTTGGATAGTATCGGGTGTATGCTTGAGATTTATATACATACAAGATTAAGGCACATTTTAATGATATAAATAGGACTCTGTTCTGCACACTTACTTATGTAAGTTTTCAAATTGATAAGGCTAGAATATATTCAAAGCGATTGTCCGCAATATGAACGGCAATCGTATTCGTAGCTGATAGCAGTTAGTTAGTTTTTAAGGCAGCTAATGCCAGTATCCAGTTTTAAGCAGGAAATGCCGGCCAGAGATATTTGAACTTGAAGCTCGCAAAGGCACGACAACTTAACGTCGAAGGGAGAGTTGCAGTGATTCCACTTCAATATGCTCCAAATACCTGCCATAAGAAATATCAGGCCAGACTTTTAATATCATCACGTGTAATACTTATGTTGGGTCAATTACCAGTCAGCACCCTCACTAATAGCTTTTGTGCCTTATTGAGCCTAAGGAGTTCATATGTTGGACATTTTCTAGTTTCCTTTCTTCGCTTGCTTGTCACCCAACTAGACAGCAGGTCTTGAATAGCGCTCTTAGTCCTTCCTCATCGGCGACACAATTTCATAAGACTCTTCACTAATCCTTCCTCTAGGTTTAGAACTACCCGTAAAAAAGCTCACATATTCCTACCGCCTACTGCACTTCTTGGTGCCGTTTCAGAAGCTATTGGGATCCCTGTAGTCACGGCGACAAGGGGGCTGTATTTTCGAAAGCACTCGGTTGACAGGTGTCAGCATCTGTGGTTTTCACGAGTTTTACTCTTAGATTCCATAATGTACCAGACTGTTTCTGCTATACTTGGTTTTATAATTGACTCGGCTTCGAAGACCCGGAGTTCGCAAATTATCAGTCAGTTTAGTCCCTTAAATATCGTTAGTGGACAGATCCACGATTGAGAGAATACAATCTGTATTCTATCATTCTTGGGACAGATCTATGAATGGTCTTAACTCTTTTGTGAGTAGCTCCGGTTTGCAGGTACTGCTGAAAGTGCGTCTATATATAGAGTATACTCTCCGCGTTGAGGGCAGCTGGTATCAGACTATATTTATAGTAATGGCTGATGACGGGCGAAAAAAACTCTCGTGGAGGAAGTTCAGTTTTGGGTGGTCTGTCTGGTTAATAATAGTCTCAGACTGTGGTCTATACCATTGCTCAGTTTATCCACTCAGCTGTTACATTATCTCCACAAATCACCCAAACTTGAAGGTCATTGTGGGCTGCCCTCAGCCTCTATTCCAAGCTATTTCATTGGTATTTAGATACGCTTGGTTGTCATTGCAGACCTTAATTTGATGTTCGCGCCACCTTTCGACAATTATTCAGCGAGTTACTTCAGATATTTACGGCAAAAGCATATAAACTTATCTCAGATGCCAGACAGCTCCAGTTCCGTTTGTATAGACAGTTCCCATATCGCCGCTATTTCTAAAGCCGCTCTTCTGTAACCTTCTACTATTACCATGTGTCAAATTACGTTCAAGGTCTACATAAGTTATAATCTAGCAAATTTTTTACTATACACATCTGAGCAAAATCTCATTTTTTCTTCTCTCTCTCTCTCTCTGTCTCTCTCATTCGCAGTGATAAGATCGAACGCTTCATCGATGACAATAAGGCGCTTATGCGACGAATGTACGGCGACTTTGAGATGAATCTCGAACCCGGCGGTCCACAATCGCAAACGAAGAAGCGCAAACGAAGATTCATTGATGATCCGGACATTTTCATACCACCCGGCGCATTTCCAGCTTTTGTGCCCGACGATGAAGCCGGCGCAGAACCACACGCTGAGGAAGCGGGCGAAAGTTACTTCGGCAAGCTGCGCAACAAACGACAAATCAATCGAAATGCAAACAAACAAAATTCTCGTGCAAATTCGTTTGCGAATGCGGGACAGAACACAGGAAGGTGAGGACAGCGACGCTGTAGATATTTTACACACACAATACATAACATTTGTTTCCCTCCCCTCCCTTCTACTTTGACAGAGTGGACGCTTGTGAGTCAAAAGTGGAGATTGTCACACCATATTGGGCCTCAAATTCGGCGGGTAAAATACGCGCCATAGTTAATACGCAGCATTTCGAGCAGGCTATACACCAGGAGGTTTGCTCGTGAGTAACATGTGATATGTTTGTGTGTGATTTTTGACTAAAAAAATACTTTTTTTTTTTTGTTTGCGTTTCTCTCCCCTCAGCACTCCCGCGACATCGCGCTGTGATCGCGACTGCGGCTGTGAGCAGAAATATAAATGGCATCGCCTGCTGGCCTATGATCCCGACAATGACTGCAAGGGCATTTTCATGGACTGGTTCCTCTTCCCCTCCTGCTGTGTGTGTAGGTGCAAGCCATAAGCGCCGCGAGAGTTGGCTGTATTTTATGAAACACCAAAACCGAAATGTTTCCTTTTTGTTTAATTATTAAACTTAAGTCAATTAAGTATGTAATTGTACTTTTAAAAACTCACTTAAGTGGCTGACTTGATAGAGTGTTCGGCGTAAGTAAGTTTTCTTTAAATTAGATAATCATTTTTCTTAATTAATCTTAATTCGCTCGATTCGCACACATTTTAAAATTAAGTTCTATGAAAGTAAGTGATTTGTTTTTAGTTTTAACAGAAAATTATTGACTTGCAGGAAAGGCATAGCTTATGCATTTGTTCTAAAGAGCTTTTAAAAGTATGCATAATTTAGCTTAACATGCATGTTGATTCATGTTAATATTTTGAGAATTTCTTGTTACCTTTGCGATTGATTTCCAAATGATTTGAAGTGTTCATATTAAATATATTAAATTTTAATCGAACCTTTTTATGATTTTTCTCTATGAAACAATTATCATTCTCGTATGATTCTCTGCACTTTATTACACTTATAATTGTCTGATGATTATGAAATGCATACATATCTGTATTTACATATGTATTAGATTATATACTAAACATAATACATGTATGTAAGTCTAAGTGAATTGTAATAAGAAAGCGATTATTAGCAGAAATTTACAAATTTCAAAACGAATTAAGGAATTCCAATAAAGTTAACTAATTAGTAACGAAAAAGTTGAGTGAAAGTTATAATTTCTTACTGCCAATACGCATACCCGAAGGTAAGGATTTGTGGGTACTGTACTTGGCTGAACTTTGACTTGCACTGGAAAAGCTTTGGCTTACAATAAACTATTTTTAGGAGTCGTTCTAGAAATGAAGATAAAGAAAGCTTTCAACAACGATCTTCCTGCACCTATTATACGGTACTACCAAAAAAAAAGTCATGAAATACACCCGAAACAAAATCTAGTGTAGCTAGTTGAGAGTTTTCATCGGTTAAATTTTAATGAGTCCCTATTCTTCTTCATTTTTTCGACTTTGATCATCGCTAATTTCAAAAATGTCTATGAAAGTTGTCAATTATGTGGTATTTATGTAAAAGAACATTTATTTTCGAATAAATTGACATAGGTTATTTTAAAGGTCTATGAATACTCTTTCCAAAACTTGTTTGATTTTCAAATCGGTTGGAAAATAGTCAAGCTATTAATAGATAAGTGTATCAAGTACGAAAATAACGGGTTTTTTGGTATAAAAAAATGGATTGTGCCGGAACTATAATCGAAATCAAAATAATCGAAATAAAATAAGTCGAGCTCCCAAGATCGATTCATATATTTTGCTAAATAACTCCTTTTACTCACTTTTTTTAAGAAACAAAAAACTACGAAACATTCAGTGTAGTGTGAAATTACAAACATTCAGTGTAAGTAATTTTTAAAACATACATTGTTCAAAATGGTTTCAATCGGAATCCGTAAAAAAAAATGAAAACTGTGAGTTACTGTAAAACACCTATATGAGCAGTCAATAGAAAATTGAACTTTTTTTTTTAAGTTTATTATAATATTAGCCTAATTAAGATTTTTTTGAAATATAGATGTGTTTTCATTTTTATTTATTTATATTTTTTTTTGTTTTGCTAACTATATATTACACTACTAACTGCCCTTTGTAGTATGCAGTTTTGAAACCCATTGAATTTTAGAAAACCTATAAAATTTTAAAGAAAATACTTCTAACCTATTCAAAAATTGTAGAAACGATCATTAAAATTTTGAACTCCCTAATTACCCCTTTTAGAAAAAAGTTGGGTATGTATACAGTTTTGTAGCGCATTGAATTTTAATGAAGTCGCGATTCGATCCTTGAATCGATCCAAAAAAATCGAGTATCGACATTCAGTGTTTTCTCAGTTGATGCATATTGATCTACAGTTTCCCCTCAAATCTATAAAATTTTTAAGAAAAGCCCTTTGAAGATGACCCGATATAAAATTGTGGGTAATACAACAACAAAAACTCCAAAAATTTGCAATTCATGAATTTAAGAAGACTTATCATAAAATTAGGATTAGGATGATTTTTAGAAGATAATTTTATAAATAAAATCAATAAGTATTTTCATATAAAATCAGTAAGGAATTTCAATTTCATTTGATTCTGATTTCTTCTTTATAGAAATATTTATAGGGGGAGGCTAAAACTTTGAAACCTGAAATGTAGCAATTGTATTGTTTCCCTACTTGTTTACTTATAAATACTCCGAATAAATGCAAGGAAAAGATATTTAGTCATTCCGTACACTTAGCCGAAGAATTGCAAGTACCCTGACAACTTGATACACCTATCATTAACTGGCTTCAAACAAAAGGACTAACGCCAGGGTTACCATGCGAAACTTTTGTTATGTGTGAGATTTTTAAAAAAATATTGAAAAAATTGACTAATTTAAAGAAGATGAAAAGGATACACTGCTATGAACAGAGACGCCAATTCATTTTTGAGTCCTCGCCGATTTCGCTGATGAAATTTTCAGATTTTACACGAAATTTCATGAAATTCTATTCCCATTAATATCAACTGTTTGCAACTTTGTTATAACGAACAAACAAATTTGGTGTTAATTTGTTTTGATTTTTTCCTCAAAAGCCCTTGAGGAAACTTAACAGCGGATTTAAAAAAGTTGTATCGCATTGTGAAAGTTTTTAAGGAGAGTTCTGGACAGATTTCTTTTAAAATTGGGTAATTTTGACTCAATTTGCGTAGAAGGGTTAAAACAGCGGCGAAAAATTAACTGATCTGGTAACACCCCTTTATGTGAATGTGCAAAGATAAAAAATAAGTTAATACACTGAGCCAAAAGAACAATGAATTTTTCAACCAAGTTATTGTTTGATTTTTTTTTATGGTAACTAAACCGCTTGTAAGATGTATATGTGATTCAAGTTGAACATTTGAAAACAAATTAGTATGTCTGGCTGTAGATAAACGTGTAGAGATGCTTATCGTTCTTTGTTAGCTTCCAGCAGGTTCGGGTGCGAATGTCGTCAGAGGTGTGTTGTAACATGTATTTTTTTCTTGTTTTTCGCTACCTGAAGGTAAAAAGGTGCCAAGTCCTTTTTTCCAAATTTGAACTTTGATGCAGAATGGCAGGTCATACAAAACTACATCAAATTTTCATCTCTCTTGAACAATTTTAATAAATTGACTGGGCACCTTTTCACCCTTAGTTGACGATATGTGAAGTGAAGAAGAACACACGATCAAACGACGAAGTAAATTTATTCCAGTTTAACATTTTGAAGACGAATTTATAGAGCAGTTGTAGCTGAGTATGCGGAGATGTTTGCTGTTATTTGCCAACTTCCAGAAGGTTTTGACTCGAATCTCGTCAGGGGCATTATGTAAATTAAAATGGTACTACAAATTTTTGCTTTGTGTCTCTCCGATCTATGAAAAAGCGTCTGTGAAGTACAGAATGAGAGCGCGTATTAACAAAAAAAAAACCATGGCAGTGTTTTTACTAAGCAAACATCGCTTTGATTCCTTTTCTGGTTTCAATTAAGTATTATTAACCAATATTTGGTAGATTTTTTTCTCAATGTACCAAATTCCCCACAAAACAACTGTCCATTTCCTGATTTCTCACATAAACTGAAATATCTCGCAAGTCGGAGAATTCCCTACGAGCTGGCTTCTCTGAGCAGGATGCTCTGCAATGACAAGATGCCCCAGTTTTGCAGCATCAAATGGTGAGGGACATTGTGTCACAGGGCTCCAACAGCTGTAAGTCTAATATATCTATCTATTTTGTTTAGAGATAATTAAGATAGCACCACGATGGTAGACTCCCGCCGGGTTTCGTTAACGTAATAGTTTTCTCGTTACCACATACCATTCCCTTATGACCACAGAGTTAATCTTTTTTTTCTGTATCAAGAGGGAGTTGATGATCACTGAACGAATATTGAAGTTTAAGCTCCTAACATAATCACATAGTGATTTCATATGGAAGAAACCATTTGGGAGCGCGCAAAAATGATACCACCCATAGAGCGCTCGTTAATTTAAGGAGAGTAAAAAATAAATAAAACAAAAAATTAATTGCATCGGCCGGGAATCGAACCCGGGCCGCCCGCGTGGCAGGCGAGCATTCTACCACTGAACCCCCGATGCTTATGGAACGCGTTTGTCTAATAGCTGATACAAGCCATAGGCTAGTAAAATGGAACGCACTTAAATACAGAGTGAGACTATGTCTAAAATATTTACAACACAGGGTGCCTCGGAAAACAAATTTGTAAATGTGTCTAAATTAATCATTCGTGGTGAATACTTCCATGGTAAGTTTACAGCCGGTTTGTGACTTTACTTACTACAGTGGCGCTCAAACTGTGGCTTGAGAAAAAAATGTAGAGAAGTTTAATAAATTATGAAATTTCATTTATAAAAATTTGAAAAAATCAGTTTTCCGATGCAATACAAATTAACGACGCAAAAATGAAATTCACTACAAAAAAGAAAAATTGTATACATACTTTAATAATCGTACTTTCTGATAAACACGTGAATTCAATCAAGAATAAAACCTTCTAAAAAGAAAATGTGTGGTACATGTATGCTTCAAGGATCAAAACAAAGTGCGTTATTCTTTTGAAGCGTAGCTTTATCCCCATGAAATGAGGAAATGCGCGGAAATTCTGTGAACAGTAAAGCCATTGGAGATTTTACAATCATTAAATAGAAATTTCTTTGAAACTGAAAAGCTGCGCAGGGCGAGAATGGTATTTTTTTTAGAAAGAGCAATCATCTTCCTTTCTTCTGACAGCTTTTTTATCACCACAAACGAGGGGGGCTCCATTTTGAGATTTCTTTAAATTTGAATAATATATTATTACACAACAAAAATTACACAAATTTTTACTTTGTAGACAAACCGAGCAAGAAAATATTAGAGTAAAATAAATTAAAAGGTTTAAAGAAAGTTTTGGTTAACAGTACATGAACGAGTGTATCCATAAAAGGGAAAAGGAAAATATATTTACGATGGAGCTGTAACCATATCTAGTGTACCAACTGTATCGGCCAAGCCCAAAATACCTAGCATACTTCTAGGCTGAAATATAATAATCACAAACATATGTATGTAGTTTTGTTTGGACAATATACACACATATATATACTCCTTAAAAATGCGTTCTCCTACTTATTAAATTGTGTATTGCAACGATTAAATTTTCATAAAATATTTGAAGCTTTAAAAAAAAATAATTTTATCACAAAACTAAAAGAAAATTACCACTGTTTCCGCCCGGGATCGAACCGGGGGCCTTCCGCGTGTTAGGCGGATGTGATAACCACTACACCACGGAAACAGATGTTAGTTCGGTAGCTTAATCCGGGGTTTGTTACGAATGCCAGAAAACTGGTGAATTATAATAAGGTGAAATATTTTACACACAGCGACCAAGTATTTCACAATGTGCGTATGTATGTATTGTAAATTAGGCGAATTTCGCGAACATAAATAATAGTTGATGGGTCTATGTTTATTTTTATATACATACAAACTTTTAAAAAATTTAAGAGAAAAGTATGTTTAATATCGAGTAAAACTGATTTTTATTTTTACAAAGTCGGCTAACAATTAAATGAGATATTAAAATTTTCATGACAAATTATTTCAGAATATTACGTTCACTACAAGGAGAAATCGGTGAAAGCTGAATTAAAAAAATTAATTAAATTAATTAAAATTGAGTTGTATAGCCAAACATATCATTTTTCTCATGAAAGGTTGAAAAACTTAGTTAGATTTCCCCCGATTTTTTATAGTAAAAATCACTATACATCAAATGTTAATATTGCATCAATTCAGGAGTAGTATAGTTGCTTTATAAAATAGTGCGTGAAAACTTTACCAAATTTGAAAAAAGACGAAAAAATTAACACAGAAAGTACACACAAATTTACCTGAAAAATAACATGACTTACCAGTTATTTTTCCTTCATTATTTTTTGTAGCATTGTGTAGTAGAGCACACAAATTTGTATTTTCTCTCTTTAATTTAAAAACTCCAAAAATATAATAAAATAACACTCAAGAAAAAACATATAAAAATATAACGAATAATCAAAAATAATTACCTACATATATACATAATTTTTTAGTATTTGTTATTTATTATATCTGATTTCTTCTTTTAATGGTAAATGAGATGATTATTTTTTAATTGTTTCTAATTACACTTATTACTAATTGTTTAAATATTTGAAACACCAAATCTTTTTTGCTATTCAAAATCAAAAATGAATAGGTTTAAAATTATCGGTTTCTTTAAACTTCTTTTTAAAGATGTGAAAACAAAGGCAAATAAACCATCAACAAAAATTTTCTTTTGTGCATTTCGTTTTTTTTCTGTATAGTTTCATAAACCTAGGTTTTTTATAAATTCGACCAAAAAAAAATTGAGGAAGATGCTTCCGCCTGTGAAATGGTCATGCTTATTGCAAAAAATACAAAAAATACCGCGCAATACTAATCTCACCTCGTTCAGAAAACTGTGTCGCACGTGCGATACGCATGCGATATTACATAATTGTCCCGAAAGGATCTCGAATAAGTCTTGAAGCGGCCCCAAAAATGAATCTGAACTAGTTCCGCAATATTCCAGACATAGTCCTAAAGTAGGATCGAAATGATCCCACAATGGTCCTCAAATGATCCCGAACTAGTCCCGAAATGACCCTGAACTAGTACAGAAATGTTTATTTGTACACAGTTACAGATTTTCTGCTGGGTTAACGCGTATATTTTACTCTTACCGAAAGCTAAGATGTTTACACATCGAAAAAAGGAAGAGCGCCAAAAATAGCAAAAAAAAAATAATTAAATTAAAAAATAATAATTCCGTTTATCGGAAAGCGCACTTAAATTTGCCCACTGCTTTGAAACTGTTTCCAAGTTGGAGGAAAAGTGTAAAAGTTATCGCAATTTTTTTTTAGTAAAATATAGCTAATTATCTAACAAAAACCATATAAGTCCAAATGTCAAACTATGCGGTATAAGTAAAAAAAATCAACAAAATTTTATGACCACAACAAACTTTTTAACATAGTAGGAAATTTTTGGAAAAATCTAAGTATGCAGTTTTATAGCCAATTAAGTTAAGTTAAGTTAAGTGTCCCGCATTTTCTTCCATACAAAGTATATTTGAAATTTTTTTTGTGTGAGAAAATACATGTGGTGTCCCCATTATTTTTCACATGACTGTATGTGTGTATGTATATGTTTTTACTAAAATATGTCAATTTTGCATGCCGCACTTCTCACAGAAAAATGTTGCCTTCTCTACGTACAAATACTAAGAAGAAGCCAATGCAAAGGCAACATTTTTTCGTAGAAAAGAAAACGCCCTTAGATTATTAAGCAACCGACACTTAACATTAACCAGCTTTACCAGAAACTTAGCACTTATGCTTTTCTAATTTTCACTTTTGCTTTTGTTTTTGTTGTTGCTATCATTGTCACATAATCATTAATTTTTACGACTGTCCATTCAGTAAAATATCTCAATTCAATAGACCAGACCACACAACAAGTGGAAGCACTTCACAATGCAGTTGAAGAGATTTAAGCCCCACACCGTTTTACTTGAAGTGCAGTGGTTGCTGTATTAGTAGTTATGTATGTATGTATGCACATTGGCCCAAGATGCACCCTTATACTATGCTGTACATTCAACAGCCTATCACCATCTAGTCACTAGCCTGGCAACTCTTAATGGGAGTAGATTTTGAAGCCAACACTCAGGCAGTCTTTTTAAGGTTGATTGGGGGAGTGAATTCATTGCAGTATCAAAAAAAGGAGAAGTGTGCGGAAGAGTGCTAGAGTGCAGTGTACATAAAACTACCATCTTCTCTAAATTATGAATGGAGAATATCGCAAAATGACACTAAGGGAATAATTTGCACTCGTCGCTTAGGATGGTCATTTGGGGAGGCAAGTCATTCAAAGCAGATGTTTTAAGTACTAAACTAAAGTTAGACTCAGTGGCGGCCGTGTAGAAAAAGAGCAAGAAACTATTCGCGTATTTCGTTAGAATATGGGATACTTTTTTGAAAAAAATAAATAAAACAAACACAAATGTATTTTGTCAAATGAGACTAAAATTCCGCGTGAATACTTTCCACAATTGCAGTAGGAAACACTTAGCGCAAAATCGTAAATTAAAAAATTTATCAGGCAGCCATCTTTAACTGTTACGGCTTGGTTCAAGTTTAAATAAAAACAAAAACACGGACTTTTGAACAAACATTTAAAGAAAAAAGTGGACGTATTTACGCAAAAAAATATATTTGCTTTGAAATCCAATATCTCGTAAACGGTTTAAGTTTTGGAGATCACATCCTACATGTAATCGAATTATTCATCAATAACCTAAATACCAATAGCCTTTGGTATCTAGGGTGACTGTTCCGGTAACCCTGTATACATTAGAGTAGGTTGAAAACTTTGTACAAAATCGACCTACCCTAAAGTACATATATTATTCATTTTCCTACAGGGGTGCTAAATATCTATTTAATCTATTTGCAGAGTATTACGAGGGGGCTTCTTTCCATTCACAGTTTTTACTATCTTCTACTTTTTTAATTGCATTTTACATTGTTTGCACCAGTTGTGCCAGCATTCATTCAGCAGCTTCCAGATTTGTCTTACATTTTACGGCAGTACGGATTGCTATGCGATTTTTATATTGCAAGCGAGTTTTTATGAGCGACTTTCATATGCAGGTTGGTATTCCAATTGCACCTTTAATGGCTCCACTTTCTTTGATTAAATTAATCTTAATTTTCAAGTTAGTTCTTTGTATTTTTTACAGAGATTTTTTTAAAGGATTTTTATTTATTTATTTATTACAAAGTTCTCACGTTGCTAGTACAGCGAAAACAACGCGAAATAAACCAGTTATGGTATACTTTCTGTGTCATTGAAATTATTTTTATTTTCTTAAATATAAATAAAAAATTTGAATCTGTTTCCGCCCGGGATCGAACCGGGGGCCTTCCGCGTGTTAGGCGGATGTGATAACCACTACACCACGGAAACAGTTGCATCCAATTGCGAGTAGATGGCATAAATGCAACGAATATTGATTTTAATCATACATATTAATTGAAGCTAGGCATTGTAGAAATTGCCAGTGCAATCAGTGTTGCCCTAACTGCAGATTTATCTTCAAAATGAAGATTTTTTGGGCTGTTTTTATTAAAAATCTTAAAAAAAAAAGATTTTTTAACAAGCAAAATTTTACTCTGAAAATATCTTCATAATGAAGGTTTTTGTGTTTAATATAATATTTTAATGAAATTATTTCGGTGCTGAGCCCGCCGCTCAAACCTGAAATTTGCCCAATACGGTTTGAATTTGTATATTGTTAAATGTAACTAAATACTTGGCCGTTGTGATTTCCGTAGTAAGCCCTAAAAGGCATTGAAATGATATCGCCTAAATTTTCGACTTATAAAGCACTCAAATTCTTCTTTATTTTTTATGAATTTGTGGGTTAGAAACAAACTGTAGGTAAAGTTGATATAAAAAAGATCTTATAACTTAAAATTGCAAATTTTTTTCAGTCAACATAATAAAGGCTATTTATAGCCGTAAAGACAATTACGAATTATATGTTTCTTCGGAGGTATTTTGGATAGAGAAAATTTTGTTAGCTTTATAATCTTGTTTTGAAAATTTAAAAAAAAAAAAAAAAAAACATATTTAGGGGACTTTCCCTGGAAACACTGAGTGCAATATGAAGTGCAAAAAATTTTCGGCTCAAGAAAAACAAAATAAAAAAATGGAGGAAAAATTTAGTATCCTAGAATTATAAAAAACTTTTTTTATTTTTTTGAACTTCTTAAATTTAACCTTGCCAGCAGGGCTATTCCTCTCTCAGAAACTTCAAACAATAAAAACTTTAAAGTTTTGCTGGCAGGAAAATCCGAAAAAGATAATTTTTCTTTGTATTTTTGGATTACCCTAATGTAAATGCATCATTTAGAAGGATTCTATTTTTTTAAGACAACGTCTTTATTAAAATATGTAGCATCAAATAACTTTTATTTTTCCACCGTACAAAATGGACCCACACTAAAGTAAGTTTGTTCATTCTCCTGGAGGGGTGTTAAATATCTATTTGATTGTGAGTGTATGTATGTATGTAACGGGTGATTTTTTTGAGGTTAGGATTTTCATGCATTAGTATTTGACAGATCACGTGGGATTTCAGACATGGTGTCAAAGAGAAAGATGCTCAGTATGCTTTGANAGTTGCCCAAAATTGGACTTTCCGAATGGACCACCTAAGACGCAGCCGCGGTCAACATTTAAATGAAATTATCTTCAAAAAGTAAATGTCATGGACCAATCTAACGTTTCAAATAAAGAACCGATGAGATTTTGCAAATTTTATGCGTTTTTTTTAAAAAAAAAGTTATCAAGCTCTTAAAAAATCACCCATTACAAATATTAGAATCTGCGTTTGTGTGTTGATTATCTGCGAAGCATTTAATGTATTTAATGGGTGGCTTCTCTTCAGTTAAGGTTTTTACTATCTTCTACTTTTTTAATTGCATTTTACATTGTTTGCTCCAGTTGTGCCAGCGTTCATTCAACAGCCATTCAACAGCTTTGAATGCAATTTTTTCTTGATTTTTCATATCGGGGTGTAAAACATTTTACTGCAGTACAGATTGCTATGCGATTTTAATGTTACGAGCGAGTGTCAGATGCATGTTGGTATTCCAATGGCACTTTTCATGGCTCCACTTTCTTTCATTAAATTAATTTTAATCATTTATCCATTTTTTTTTTTGTTTTTTTTTGTAAGTATCGAAGAGTTTAGACTCTATTTAGATTAAGGAGTATAAATAAACTATTACGAATTCTCTGGCTTAATTTCTTTACTAAAAAATTTAAATCTGTTTCCGCCCGGGATCGAACCGGGGGCCTTCCGCGTGTTAGGCGGATGTGATAACCACTACACCACGGAAACAGCTGCATCGAAGAGCGAGTAGATGACATAAATGCTACAAGTATTGATTTTATATGGCTTAATTGCGGCCAGTAAACACAGAAACTGGCAATGCAATAGGAAATGCAAAAAAAATTCGGGGTTTTAGCGAAGTAAATATACATACATAGTATGTATATATAGGCACAAGCATGCAAATGCCTATACAATTACAAAGAGGAAGAATACAGTATGGTAGAGTCAAGGATTCTATCCGGATAATAGCTATGTCTATACTTTTAAGTTGAAACACGACGATTTGTTTTCGAAGAGGTCAATCATAATTAAATTTTTATTTAAACTTGCAAATTACACAGTGCAACAAATTTAAAAAAGTTGGAGATGATGGGAATGGGACCAACTGCATTCGATTATGCTGGGGTGCTTCAGAGATTTTATAGTGCTGCTATTGACATTACTAAACTGAAAATGAAAAGTTCGAAACAATTGATATCAAGCACTCCACGTTTTGTTTTAAGGCAAAATTAATTTTATTGCCAATTACTTTAATCCTATTTTAGGTTGGTTTTAAAAGTTTAATTAAATCAAGTTAGGGAACTTCCTTTTAAACCAAATCTGTATTTCTATAAATTAACTATATTTGAACTATATTTTTATGAAAAAATCGCGGAAAATTTTAAATAAAAAATTTTCCATACAATATGAAAAATTCTCTGTGTCAATGATTTAGTGCGGCACTGTACATACATATATACACACTTATATAGAAATTTAAAATTTGGTGTGATTTTTATTACAAAATACATTGGGCTTCAAGAGAAAAGAGTGAATGACTTTCGTCTCGATGCATTCCGAAAGAATTTTGTTTCTGCAAATAATTGCTAATAGAACGTACAACAATATTTAGCCCAAAACGCGACTTTAAAGCCATTGAAATGTCAGTAATATTAAAAAAAAAATTTAATAACTTTTATAAAAAAATGATGACCAAATAAAAAATTAAAATGCGAAGAAAACATCATCACTCTTAACTGTTTAAAATATAAGCAGAATCGGTATTACCAATCGCCAGAAAACAATTAAAAAAATAATTCGAATTTCTAAAAATTGTGAAACTTGTAGATTTATTTTATCGTTGTGAAGTATAATCAAATAATTGCACAAAAAAAGCTCGACCTTCAAAAATCTGGTGGCCCACTTCGCAAATTTTTACTCAGATCTAAAGTGAGCGAACTCAAAATTGAAAATTAAGTATATTGTACTAAGCCATTTTTGATATAAAAACGCGAGAAATTGAATTATATGATTTTTTATTTTTTTTTCGTTGACTATTTCTCGGATTTGGCCGAATGCGTAATGTGTGCTCGAAATGTCGACAAAAAAAAGAAGATGCTTTCGAAAACTCTACAAAATCGATTTTTAATCGGTTCGAATTCTTTCAATTATCTACGCGCACGCAATCGCCATCACCGCTAAAATCTGCATCAAATATATGTATACATATTTGTTTACATTAAACTAAAAAACCATATACAAAATTTCCACATTCAAATGCGAGTTGCAACATTTGCTGACAGTCGCCCGACATTTGCATACAACGGCTTTTTTTGCTGCTGCTCATAGCAGAGCGGCATGGCACAATTGCCCCGCGACATGCCATAAATGACCAGTCATTATCCACCTGCAGAATTTGCGCTATCAGCATAAACTAAAAAAAAAAAACTTCTTGAAACATTTGCAACATTCACTCAAAGTATTTCAAAACACTCGCAGAAGCTACCGTTAGAGCGCCAGCAGTTCATCTGCATCTAATATGGCTTCCCCAACAGCCGTGGAATCCGCCATAGTGGGACCACCTGACTGGCCGACAGGCTGCCTGGCAGCATGGACATGTTTTAGAATGAATTTATGAATGTGCATTTAATTTAGTTTGTTGGCAATAATCGAAAGTCTGAAATTATCCATTCGAAATTCAGAAGACTTGTTGTTGTAATTGGACTGCAGCATCACCGTGCGCTTATAGATTTGTATCGGCTGCTGAGATGTACTGCTAAACGCTCACTTAGTGACTTACTTACTTACATAGATGTTCATTGCGCCACACTTATGGCTTATCTTAGTTAACCTATGCCAAAACAATTTAAAATGTGTACGAAGCTATAAAATTTTAATTTTTTGTTGCGGCATCGGTTCGCTTTTAAGTAGCTTCTGACTAGTTAGTAGCAAGTTTGCTTCATTTTCAATCGATTTTGCGCATCCTAATTTTTATGCTAATTGTTATTCGCTTACTTTTTTTGGGTAAATGGCGCGTTTCCGCTTGAGTTTTAATTACAGTTACTTCAGAGTTTTTACGACTTGCAAAAGGTTTACCGCTTGCGTAAAGGAAACGCTTACTGGCCAGGGTAGACCAATAGGTCAATCAAAATCATACCGAGGTACAGTTTTGAACACAACTTTAAGCATTTCTTCCCAGCTGGGAAGAGGAGCGACCTAGACCTAAGAAAGAGGACGGTTCCAAGACCAACCAGGGCATCGGGGCTTGGGCTTGCGGATTACAACCCAGAAGGATCCTATTCACCGGCATGGGGAAGCACAACTCAGTTTTCTAGGCTGAGGTTTGCGCCATAAAATTTAGGCTGAGAAAGTATGTAGACAGTGGTGAAAGAGACAAAAACTTTTTTTTTTTTTAATTCGGACAGCAGGACAGCGTTCATCCTCTTAAGAGCATCTTAAACCTCCTTTGGTTGTGAGAAATATATTCGCAAAAAGTTATTTCACTCATAAAGAAATTTTGTAAGTTTTTGGTTTTTTTCAAGAAGTTTTGGAAAAAAATATTTTTATCAAAACTAAAAAAAAATCAAAATAAGAAATACATAACTTCTTTTTTTAAATGTGAATTAAAAAAGATGTTAAGAAATTTTCAACGATAAAAAAAAAATAAAAAAAAACATAAATGAGGTAAAAATATTTACCGAACTTTAGAAACAACACTTTTATTATAATTTTTCGGGAAAATGGAAAAATCGATTTAACAGAAACACAAGCCGCTACAAAAATAATAACATTAGCAACAAAGATTTTTTGGACAAAAATTATTTGTGGGGAATATAAACATAAAAAAGATGAATTTGTATAATAAAAGCTTTCGAGAAAATTATTTTATTCAGGACAAAATCATTTTGGTGGAAAAGCTATTTATTTTTTAAGATTTTTTGCGAAAAAATATTGTGGGAAATAAATGTTTTAAGAAAATAAACTCAACTAAAATTATTAAAAAATTACCCTAATGCGTAGAAAAAAGTTTTTTGGGCACAAAATTATTTCTTTGGGGGAAAAATTGTTTGGTAATGTTTTTTTTTGGAAAATATCCACTTTAATTTAGAATTTTTTTTTCTATATAAAAATTATGATACGAGTATTAATTAATCATTTTTAAAATAAGACAGTTAAGAAAAAATTAGCTTTTAGCTGAAAATAACGAACATTTTTAGGAGAAAATTATGTTTCATGTGGAATTCTTTTTTATATTAGAATTAGTTATTTTCTTTTTCTTATTTACCCTCGCCGAATCACATTTTACAGTGCAAATAATAGTTTTTTTTTTTTTAATTACAGGCTGCTGGTCCTAAGTGGGTTAAGTTACCTCCAAACTGGAATGAGACTTCCTTCAGCTAATAACAAGCATTCCACCTGTAAACAAGGACTACATTCAGTGGGTCTCTGATCAGTGAAGTAACTGATATTGTGTATAGTAAAGGACCTAGCCAGTATATCAAGGCCAAACACTCTTCCTTGGTATGTCAATGGGCTCTGTAAAGCTGAATTCCTTCATCCGGATGAAGAAGGATGCTCAACATTACCTACTGGTCAAATTCTAAAGGCAACAGGCAGACTAGGAAAATCAGATAGGACAACCGAAACACTGCCTAAACTCAGTAGGCATGACAGTCGAATATTTATTTAGGCATATTTTGCAATTCACTTCCGAGTGAGTTTCAACAAAACTCATCTTGAATCGAATATTCGGAGATCTGTGTTTCACTTTAACAGTTTTGCTTCCACTTTCTTTCGGATTCCTGTTTTGCCTGTAAAACTTCCGGATTCCGGATTCAAGGTTGAAATTCACTCGGAAGTTAATTGCAGCACTTGTCAAACTTGCTGAAGTAGGTATGTATGTACAACAAGAAATAGCAGAGCACATAATGGGTGAATCACTCACTACTTTCACAAAACTTTGCCTCCGGGGAACACCATATTTGGATACACACGGCCTGTATGGCACGTCGCCAACAGACTTCGTTTCTTAATTACTCGTGGTTTAGCGATAACCCAATGGAGGTCTGATGTACTAGATCAATTCTGGTCACAAAAGCATTCAAGGTCTTGTATAGCGGAATGTTGTATAGCATTTTCAAATGAAGTAAACAACGTTTATTTATAAAATTGATATGAGTATCAAAAAGATAACGGCATTCAAAGTCGACGAACTCATACTAAGTGCTAGATTGCTTGATTTTTCAATCAAAATTTCAATAGACTTTTAATTCGTAAAAACTTTAGTTCACAAAAACGCTGCCGTCTTGGACCACCCTTTATATCGTTATTCAGGTAGATTCATTAAAGAAATGTTTACATATTCATGTAATTGCGTTAATAAGGCGATTGTCGCAATAAAACTGGACTTGTTTTCGATGCATTTTGTGGTTGTTTTTTTAGCTGACCTTGAAAGTTTTCAACTGAAAAGCAAAACATTTCCATTGCTGCTGCATTCCTGCGTAGGCGGACACGTTTTTTTTTGCATGGTTACATAAATACTTCATAAGAAGTGCGACTTCAAGTTCATGGGGAAACTTTGTTTTGTTGATTGTAGCTACACGGTTAAAAATTTCGGTTTTAATTTTCAACTTTTTGAACTACATACAAACGAAATTCAGTTTCAAATACAAACTTTCGAAGTTTAAAAAAAGGGAGCACATATGTTGGGTTTAGAATTTAAATAGTTCAGTTTAATTAAGAATAAACAAAAAATCTTAAAATGTAAACCAAATTTTCTATATATGAAACCTACAAACTAAAATTAAAACATTTTGGTTTGATTTTTAAACCACGAACTTTTTGGACTAAAATTTAAACCAGATATGATGAATTATAAATTGCTAAAAACTATTGACTGATTTAAAAAGTAGACTATAATTGATTAAAAAATGCAATAGTCCCAGCGCGGTTTAAAAATTAAACCCACATTTTTGACAGTGTATTTCATTGAACAAATTTATCGTGAGTCACTTAGCTAATTAAAAGTAATTAAGGAGGAAAATGTGTACTACATATAAGCAGCGTTGGAAAAGTATTGAGAGCGTTATCTTTATGGCGATTTGGAAGAGATGAAATCCCTATCCAGACGTAATATACTGGCTTTATGAAATCCATACTTAAGACAAGTCCGCTGTATAGGCCCATGGTCTGGCGGAAGGGCTATGCTCGTTAGAATAAGCGGAGGACCACAACTAATCTGGCATATAGCGCAATATTTAATTGCGTACCCGTGGATATTGCGGATAAAACTGTCGCTGTCCGCTCCGCCATCAGGCTAAGAAGCATGATGTTCTCCTTCAATCATTCGTATGGGCTTTGGCTTCATACATGAATAAATTGATCAGCGCGTTACGAGGCTGGCTTCAATTGGAACCTTTTATACACATGCCCGTCATACCGTTAGTTGAAACCTCTAGAACAGAGGCGCAGTAAACGTTTTGACGGATGGAACGAAGTTTAATGATAGAATTGGAGACGGTGTCTCTGTCAAGATTTCTACGTTAATTTCAAATTTAGGCTTCCTGATTTCAATATAGCGACTACGTGCGAGTGTAATGGCGATTAAAAGAGTAAATATCTACTCTGTTGGCCAAAGGTCGATCAAGGCTATAGCATTATATATAGTTAGAGAATACCTGGTCCTCCTATCGGCGATTACTGAATACCTTAAAATTAGGATGATTTGGGTTTCAAGCCACTGAACGATTATTTGGCTTGGATGCGTACCGTAAAATGTATCTCTTCTGACAGAAAAGGTATAAACAAGCTGCGGACTGCGCCTGGACAGGTGCGCTTTTAATCGGTTCAAAGATCACTGAACGAAAAAAACCCGCCATGTAAACTTGCAAGCCTTTCTGGCTTTAAATTGGTATTTTTAATATCTGATTTTGACGAGTCATGGTTTTGCGTTAATCCATGAACGTTCAAGGAATTTGGTAATATAATGTATACATAGATACATACATATGTATATGTACTATATGTATGCGTGAATATAATTTTGTAATTTTATTTCAAAATGCGTGCACAAAAAATTTCATATATTGCATTGATTGCATTATGTGGTTGACACACAAATGCACACGCACTTCATTGGATTATAAATGTACGTACTCGTATATTCATTTGAATACAAAATTCTTGGGCGTAGGTGAAATTGTATTTATGTATGTACAAAATTTTTTAACGATTTCGTGACCACATCACTTATTTAACTAATTTATTTAATAACTTCTATTTGGGAATTCGTTTTTTTGTTTGATTATTTTGCAGCTGAACTGGAACATATTTGCCAAATTTGAGTTAACCAAATCAAACTGTAATAATCTGGTGCGCTTTCGGGAAGTTTTAAGGCAATGTGATAATTTATTATTACCAGATAAACTGAGCTTGAGTAATCGAAATCAGAATTTGAATTTTTTTATTTGCTTCAGCTATTTCTGTGACCTAAAAGATTGATAACATACTGGATTCAATTAGTCAGGTGAAAATAAATCGAAAAGAACACGTTAGTTATTGGTTAGTTGCGGGGTTAAACTAATTTTATAGCGACCCTGTTGGCAATCCGGAGACTTTCAATAAATTATGGTATTTTCGTTGTTACCAAAAAAATTGGCCTTTTAGTTACCCCTTTCTAGTTTCGTGTTTGATTCAAAATAAAGGCAAACGGTTAGAAAATGTTGTGTTGGTTTCTTAAAATTTCACACTAGTGTAAGGCAAAAAAGGCGCAATATCTGTCCTTTGAAGCTTTTTCAGAGGAGAAGGTTGCCCTAAAAACCAGAGGGAACCAAGAGGGCAAAAACATGCCCTTTTACAGGGTTGAGTGTAAAAGCAAACACATTTTGCACCGTGGAAGGGCAACATTTTTTGGAAGAAACGAAATCACTATTAGTGTCGGCGTGACATTGCGCCATTGGGATGCCACTAAAATTTGGTAAAAATCAAGACAAAGAGAATGTAGAAGGTTGAAAACGAGTAACTTGGCCTGAACGAACAAACCATGAATATTTTCCAGAGCGAGGAAAATGCATTTATGTATTTGGCGTTAACCATAAGGAAATATTTAAAAACACCACGTGCAGAGAACTGTCAAACATGCGGACGACAGTTTAGTAGTTGGTGGTGTTCCATTTGGTGGCATTTGGGGCCGTTGATTAAAATTGAAGGAAGTCTACCCTTCGGACGGAGATTCAAAGCATTTTTCAAAGATTGGATACGGCTGGTTGCTTGAGCAAAATCTTTCGCGTAAGTAGTGGTCATCCTTAAGTCCATCAGAAATTCGTCCGCTATTGACAATGTACATTAGGGTGGTAAAAAAGTAAAGTCCGAATTTTAATGCCTCAAAACCTCAAAAAAATTTCAATGAGCGGACCCATAAAAATTCGGTAGTTATAAAGAATGGTATAATAAACAATTGTAAAATGTAATAATAACATTTAGGATCTCCTCAGAATACTAATACGGCTATGTAGATTGACGTTGAGAACAACCAAGGACCTGTCTACAATTTAGTGTCAACAATTTAGTGGCGGAGCTTTACAAAAAGCGGAGGAAACTCACAACATTTTTTAGTCTCGGCCCAAGTTAACAAACGGTTTCAGCGACAAATAAGAAGAAGGTAATTATAAAAAGCAAAGTTGGGTTTTACATGTACTATTTAGCCTGAAAACTCCCAAAACAAACGTAATGTCCGAATAGAATCTTAAAAAATCTCGTTTGTTCCGAAAAAGAAAAACAAAACAGATGGATTTCGAAAAAGGGTCAAGAAAGGCCAAAGAGGTTCCGAAAACTGAAACGCAAAGTTTTTATGTGGGAGTCTCCAGCGTACACGTTATAATCAAAATAAAAGGCTTCCTTTCTTTACTGATAAATTTTTTTTTTAAGAAATAAAAAAGTAGAACTGCTGAGGGGAATGGGTCCTTAAAATTATTACCTGTTTCCGCCCGGGATCGAACCGGGGGCCTTCCGCGTGTTAGGCGGATGTGATAACCACTACACCACGGAAACAGTTATTTTTAGGTGAAGGCTAATAAAATCATATCATATTTCTTGGATTGTTGTAGATTTGTACATATATATTTGTTCAGTCACAAATCAACTAAATACATATAACGGGTGATTTTTTTGAGGTTAGGATTTTCATGCATTAGTATTTGACAGATCACGTGGGATTTCAGACATGGTGTCAAAGAGAAAGATGCTCAGTATGCTTTGACATTTCATCATGAATAGACTTACTAACGAGCAACGCTTGCAAATCATTGAATTTTATTACCAAAATCAGTGTTCGGTTCGCTTTACGTCCGATTTATGGTCTACATAATCGACCAAGTGAGCAAACAATTAATGCGATTGTGACCAAGTTTCGCACTCAGTTTACTTTATTGGACATTAAACCAACCACACGAATGCGTACAGTGCGTACAGAAGAGAATATTGCGTCTGTTTCTGAGAGTGTTGCTGAAGACCGTGAAATGTCGATTCGTCGCCGTTCGCAGCAATTGGGTTTGCGAAACACATTTCGAACCGAACACTGATTTTGGTAATAAAATTCAATGATTTGCAAGCGTTGCTCGTTAGTAAGTCTATTCATGATGAAATGTCAAAGCATACTGAGCATCTTTCTCTTTGACACCATGTCTGAAATCCCACGTGATCTGTCAAATACTAATGCATGAAAATCCTAACCTCAAAAAAATCACCCGTTACATATATCTATGTACATACATGTGTATAAGTGGTTGGCCCCTGTTGATAAAATTGAAAAGGCTGCGGCTTGGACCGAAGAAAAGATACCTAAGCGTAATAAATCGCGAGCATCGAAAATAAAATTTTCCATAAACTAAATTATGAACTGACACTATTGAACAATACTCGTTTGATTTTGGTTTATCATTCAATGCGAATCAAATTTTTTTTTGTCCTTTTTTGATTTGCGCAATTTCTTCAAGCGGCAATGAGCCAGCAAAAAGCTTACCCAATTGCAATGATGATAAACTAAAAAAAAAAATAATTAAATTAAAATAGAAACACAAAAAAAAATTATGTAAGTATGTATGTACATATATTTTACGAAATATTGTATATAAAATGCATTCGCAACAGCGGACAGAGATCACAACAAGAAAAGCGGCGAATTCTGCGAAAATGTTAATGACCTTCAACGTGCAGCTAGTTTTTATTTGTGGTTGTTAAACCCTTTTTTCGTTTTTTTTTTTTTTTTCTTTCTGCCCACAACTGAGCTTTTGTTGCAATTTCACTGTAACTTTAGCAATATGTTGTGGATTTGTATTTTTTCTGGTGTCCATTGTGGAATTTTTCCCTGTTTATTTATATTTATTTTTTTTTCTTATTTCTTTTGCATTACGCTTTGCTGTTTTGTACTTATTTTGAAAACCTTCCAGCAACTTCAACCGCAGCAACAACTACCTCAGCCACTCAGAGTGGAAGTTTGTGCTCAAGCTTTCGAAGTTGTTTTTGTTGTTGACGTCGAGATGCATTGATGCTGTGCAGTTGGTGTCAATGGGCGGCATAAAAGAATTTCGTTAGGAGAGAAGACAAAAAAATGAGAAAGAAGTGACAATGAAAAGATTTATAAAAATAACTGTCATTAGTTTGCCCCCCTTGAGGCTGGATTCCTTTTGTTTTACGTAGCTTACCTTGTCGCCTGTGTCCTTGGCAGCTGACAATGGTATTTCAGGCGATGCTACTCTAGGCAATGCTTTCAGTCGCGATGAGTGGCTTTCAGAAAAAGGACTGACACTAATAGACCCACTTTGACGTCAACCTATAACCGTTGACTAAAGTTTAATTAGAGCCAAACTCTGCACTGAACTGAAGACAGTTAAATGTGTGTCGACTGTAGGTAGTGAGAATAAAAAAAATTTAGCCCTCAGCCAAATTTAATCGTTAGTTAGTGATTTTTATTTTTTTTTTGTTCATACGATAACCGTTAT
Organism: Rhagoletis zephyria; assembly: GCF_001687245.7. Taxonomy (NCBI): domain Eukaryota; kingdom Metazoa; phylum Arthropoda; class Insecta; order Diptera; family Tephritidae; genus Rhagoletis; species Rhagoletis zephyria. The sequence continues at coordinate 132,536 of NW_016158118.1, read as the reverse complement.
TTGCAGATTTAATGGTTAGATCGTAAACGAATTAAATAAAAAAATGCCATAAAAGCATAGTCTCCATTAAAACGAATAAAATAAAAATCCAAAATTACAATTATTTTTTATCGAAAATTTAAAATTTGCAAAATAACGCAGGGACCGTGATGGTTATAATCTTTATATTAAAAATCACAAATTAAGCGTCAATTTTTGATTTTTATTTCATCAATCAAAAATAATATTTTTTTTTTGGATTTGTATTTTTTCTGGAAAAAAATATTTTGATTTTTAACGATTATTTTCGCGCCCTGAAACAATGATTATTTCTGACCGGAAAAAAATAAAAATCCCAATTTAACGATTATTTTTTTATCTAAAATAAAATTTAAAAAAATACTATTTTACAATGGTCTAAAAATAGAAATCTTAATATTCAATAGTTATTTTCGCTACATGTCTTCTATGTAGACAACACGAGCCACTTTAATATTGTCGTACCTCCTTTATTTTTAAGTAAATTTTCTTAAAACAACAATTTCACGTATTTTTCCGCCTCCTTTGCACCCGTAATCAACTCCTGCCATTCTATAAAATCAACGCACCAAAGCAACAGTACTCAATCAAAATGCGCCACGTGGCCACAATGGTTTGCGTCAACAGTCTTAACTTTTGGTCATCAGCTTCAGTCTTGGCTCCTTTGTTGTTGCTAAAAAAAAGCAATCGGTGAAAAAACATCTAAAATGTGCTATCACCACAGCGCACGCCTTTTTTCAGATGCAATTCTTTTCCAAACAAAAAAAAACGAAACTTTTATTCAATGGTTTTGTTATTTGTGTTGCTTTTTTTGTGGTTCTTTGTGTTTAGTTTTATTTGCTTTCAAATTCTCAAAAAAATAAAAATAAAAAATTAAATAAAAAATTTGTTACGCGGCTGTAAAATGCGTGTTTATTTGTTTTGGCACGTGCGACTTGCGTAAATATTGATGATTGCATTAGTTTTATTTGAAAAAGGATTTTCTTTCGGCGAATTGTGAGCGATTTCATTTGCTGGTTTATTAAAAGATTCAATTATAAAATAAAAATAGATGTGAGTGTTTAATTTGAAACGCATGCATATCTATACGAAATAATGCCGTTATTAAAAAGCAGCACCCTTTCCATAAAGTGACTTAAGCCGAAAACTGGAAGCTAATGGTGCTGCTCAACGTTATTTTAGAGAGCCCTGTAAGTTTCGCAAAATTCAGGCATCGCGGCTTATAAACAGCTGCAGAAAGCCAAAGAGATCGTTCAGTGTCGATCGCCCTCTCGAGGATCTCGGTGTGGTGAACAGTTGGTCTATGGCACAATTACAGATCTAAATTCACACTGATAAGGGCCATACACTCAGAAATTAGCGCAAGTGGGCAAGCTGCTCCGCTTGTAGATTGAGAAAGCACACTTAAATTCCAAGCGTTCGGCATGAGCTCATATGAAAATTTTCTTCATAACAGCTGAGACCTTATAAGTTCTGTAAAACGTACGCCATCCGTTGAAGCATGTGGGCAACAAAAAAAGGATTAAACTGGTGGTAGACCCCAAGTTTTGCCATAAATCTGTTAACAATGTCAAATGGCGTGTTAGCTTTGACCACCTTTGCATCGGAAGAAATTTGAATTATGATTCCTTTAAGTTTGATTGAAATTAAACCATTAAATCTTCTCCTTCCTGTAAAGTTAAGAACTGTAGTTTTGATTGCGTTATAATGAAATGCCGATTACCACCAAACCGAAGGAGTGTCATTGCATTGTCAATTGTCAAAAGCTTCTTAAAAGTCAACAAAATGTTTAGACTACGGCAGAAATAGTATTTCACTACTGGCAAATGCAAAAAAAGAAACTTTCTTAACCCTTTGAATGAATAGGCTAGAATAAACATGAACTATTTTTTTCAATATTTCAAGGAGGACAAAAATTACAAACAAAAAAATGTGTTTTTTTTTGTTCCTAATCGGCATTTAATCGGAGTGTAACGTCAAAGAGAGATTAAATTCAGTTTTATTCTACTTTTTCGTGGCAGTAAGTGATTTAAAAAAAAAGAAGACGCTGCAAAACGAATCCAAGGAAAGGGTTGCAATTAACTCTCCTAAATAAAATTTCTGCTGAAAAGCATTTCAATCAATCAAGGAACTCATGATATCTGGACTCCGAAGGGTAAAGCTGCGTTTGTGACTTCATCCATAATTGATGACAACTGTTATGTTTATAACTAAATAAAACTATAAATTTAACATTCAGATATTCACGTTTCATTAGGATGCTTAAGTTTTAAAAAAGATCAAAAGTTTATAAATTATTGATTTTCCTTCATAGAAAATGCCTATCAAACCTCTATCCACCACAAAAGCAGCGATTTTAAGTTGTGTAAACATTCCTTGTTAGAGCAGCTAACTTAAAAATTTTAATTAAACGCAGTTGAAGTTCACAAATGCTACCTAAGGGCAAATAAGACCAGGTTTGAGATGAAAACATGAATAACTGAATTTAATTATGTACAAAGTGTTTAAATACCAAATCACCCCATCGGATGTCAGAGTGCTGAAATAACTATTTATTTTTGAACTAACTACAACATAAACGGTGGGGTGGGGTTAGGCATGATTCCGCTGATTTTATTTGCCTTGCCAGGGGCTGAGTATTCAAATATTATTCGAATCCTTTTTAGTGCAACATAAGTATATACAATAAGATTGTGCGGGTATGTGTATGTGTGTTTATGACTGTCTGTCACATGCATGACAAAATAATTCGCCCACCGGCATCCGCATATCCATTACATACTCACAATTGTCATCAGCTGTTCTCGGGAACAATTTTGTTTTGGGGGTGTTAACTCTTTCGCCGAGAGGATAGCACCCACACACACATCATCTAATAGTTCCGTCGCTTATTTTTCACTTCAAACGCTTCAATTGTTTACTTTTGGCTTGTTACGCAAATTCTGCTGCAAGGAGTGACTCTTCGAATTCCTGCAGCTGCCACCCATACCCTTCGTACTACGCACGCACCATACCCACCTCTATGACTCATTAACTACGCAAAGTCACTTTGTTTACCTACTTACCAACAACGAATTCGAAGAGTCTTCGGAAAGTTAGCTTTGAAGTTTTTATTGTTGCAGCGGGAATTTTCCACTTATTTAGTGTATTTACACTTGCAGACAGGTTACGAGGACACAATCGTACGCAATTTACCAAGAATTGAAGTTTCACACATACATACGAACACAACCAATTACATTGAATACACCTCTCCTCATATGAATCAACCGAATTGTTTTGTTGTTTGCTCTCGAAACCTTTCGTCGCATTGATGATTGCGTCAACAAGACGCAACTTTTAACTCCTTTTCGGTTGCATCAGCTTGTTTTTTCCAACCAATTTATTTTCTATTCAATTTTTTGATTCATTCTTTCACGCATTTCAACGCATTTTCATTTCATTCCTTTCAAAAGGATTAACGCAAATTAGAAAAGCAAAGCATATGGTACTGACAGTCGTCCTCCACAGCGCAGCACAGCGCGGCGCAGCGCAACGCCTTGAGTCATGTAAGTCAATAAATAATTCACTGCCGAGGAGGGGTGACTTTGCTGTTGCGCTACCATATTAACACCCTGCGGCAAAAAGACATGGAGATCTGCGCTCAGCTGCATACATTACGCAGTTTAATTGTAATCGGTTTGTTAAGCAGTTTTACGTGCGTGAGTTTAAACTTTAAAGTGCGAAGTGTTGCTAAGGGAGAGTAACTGCAAAATGAAGTGGAGGTAAATGGAGCGCGTCGTAGTAAGGGAGTACCGATATCACTGTACTGCAATATATGTAATTCATCTTGGTAAAATTTGTACACACAAACTCTGGCAACTTGCGGCAGGAGCACTAGTTCTGGAGCTCCCAACCATGACTAAAGTGCCCTGCCCTCTCCCCTCAAGCACCCATAATATAAATTTGTAAAAGAAATGATATATACGCTTAAAATCAGATAAAAAGGACGGACCACGCCCACAATTCCGGGGGGAGGACTCGCTTATCTGCACTTGTTCCATCCGAACTGTCACTGTCTCCGGCACAGCAGTCAACGTGCATGGATATGAGGAGAGAAATGAAAGCATTGTAATAAACACTATCAATGTAACTGGGATCGACTAAACCGCTCGGCTTGATTCTAGATCCAAAACTGCCTTCTTGCCCAAAACTCGGGGATTGACCCCAAGCAAGGCGTGTCATCTCGCGCAAGCAAAATCGCAATCGGGAATATAGAGAAGATCATACTCTAGTTGTATAGATGAACCTGATACCCATGGAAGTCACCCCCATTCTAAGTTTTAGGAAAACCTACTTTTGGTGCCCCCCGGATGACTGACAAAAGTGACTTTTAAGCCGCTACTTCCTTGAAAGACTCCCACTTAACGCCATTCAAGAGCCCTCAGTATGAAGAAAACTCGGTTCGACCGAGAACATGTCTTATAGTGTATTCTCACTTCGCGGCTACCAAGTTTAAACAGTTTTGTCGTAAAGATTAAGAGACAAGAGGGGATTGATTTTACTCTATCTAACTCAGGTTAAATTCTAAGCTAAAGCGACCTGAGCCGTACTCATGTTCCCTGGCGGAACAAGAATCTACAGAGATTGAGCAGCGATTCGAAAATATGTCTTAACTGGGCCCTCAAACCTAATACTGAGATGGACTGGGAACACTTTCGTTGTATGCAATATGAGGAGCTAGCAATTAGTAATTTTTTTCATGACTGTAAAATGTGTTTAAGTTCTTCTAAAAACTTGGCTTACAAACTCATACTTTATTTGGGATTCAAAATCTTTTTCTTAGGCGGTGTAAATTTTTTACTCTTTCCTTTCCGCGTTTCGTTTCTTCCCCGTAGAACTATTCATACTAAAATATCGATGCTTTGATATAAGAAGAAGAGATAATTAGGGATAAAATATAGAACCGTTTTGAAATAAGACAAGTCTTACTCTCTCCTATAAAATTAAGGCAACCTCACATACGAGGTTTTGCATTTTCTTGATACGCGGTTTTGTACTTTAAACGACGATATGTACATTAAGCTGGTCCGAAACATTTTCTTTTCAGGCTTTCTCAGAACTAAAGGATTTCAAAAATAAAGAGACACGTATTTTTTATTTAATATGTTGCTGCGTCGCCGGGTCCTTGAAGTTTTCAATAAATATAATATGGGAGAATAAATTTTTGCGTCAAATTGCTATAAAATCTCGTTAAAAATAAATATTCTTTGATGGCATAAAAATACTTCCCTTCAAAAATACTCCAAACAATACATTAAATTATGGTGCATACTTAACTTTAAAATTTTAATAACTATTTTTTTTTTAAAGTTAGTCGTCATGAGTTCGTAACAACATAACGCGGGTTGGGAAAAAATAATTTGTGAAAGTTTTTTAGTTAAATTTGCATCATAGTTATATTCCTAGAAGATTTCTGAAAGGAAATATTTTTAATCGGCGTAACAAACATCGTCGCTGAAATTCAAAATGTCATAACTAACAGACAAACTTTTACTTTTAGATTGATATGATGGATTTCATCGAATTACATACAACTCCCCACATCATTTTATGAAAAAAAGTAAAATATTAGTAACGACTTTTTTCATTTCATTTACGATGTTGTTACGGCATTTTGTATTTCAGGTGACGATATGTCCATATGTATGTAAGATGGGACTACATGCCGTCCATTGTACTGAAACACGCAGGCTGTTGTATTCAAAATTTTTTAAAATGCCTAAAGAAAATTGCTGTAAGAATTTTTTTCTCTCCCGTAAATTTTTTAAAAATTTACTTAGCAACTTTTCACCCCAAGCTGGCGAAGTGCATAATAACATTCCTAGTTGCTGTGCAGGTGAATAAATAAATCGCGAAATTCATTTGTTTATAATTAGAGCTGTTTACACACAAACGCACAAGCATAACAATAAAATTTGTACTCTCCTCGTGGTGAATAACTATTCAACTGGTGAATTAGCGACTTTGGCAGCATTCGCCCAACTGTTTCCGTGGTGTAGTGGTTATCACATCCGCCTAACACGCGGAAGGCCCCCGGTTCGATCCCGGGCGGAAACAGAAAGTAAATTTTTTGTTTTTTTATTATTTTTAATTTTTTATTTCATTACAACTTACTTAATGTTTATTAAACTTTATAAAATTTTTCTATTTAATCGATTTATTTTTTGCCTAATGTTTTTATTCGTTTGATTTTTTTAAATTTTCGTTATTTAATAAATTATTTAATTGTTGTATTTTATATATTGCATATTTTATTTAATCATAATTTCATTTTAGTTTAATTGTTTTTCTATTTAAAATATTTTAGAAAAATAAATATTCTTATTTTTTTTCTTATTTCATATCTCCTGCATTAATAAATTTTTTTAAATCTTATTTTATTCCACTTCATTTAATTCTTAAATCTATTTTTTATTTAATTTATTCTTTGATTTTTTGTGAATTTTCTTATATTTTAGTATGTTGATTTTAATTTTATATTTTACTTAGGTTTTTAAATTTACTGTATATATTTTTAATTTCATTTTATTTATTCTAATTGTATGTAATTTTGTATATCATAATTAATCAGATCGTACCGAATATATGTGTATGTACATATAATAAAAAATTAAAAAATTAAAAGAAAATTAAAGGCAAATATTTTTGAGCAAATAAAACACGAACTGTTTTTTATTTGTTTTTAAGTCATTTATAAAAAAAAAAAATGTAAGACATAAATTAGACGTTGCACTTGAAAATTCCGAGAAAAAACTTGCAGATTGTTGAAAGTAACCGAAAAATCCCTGAAATGCTCGATGAGTTAGTCAATTTCATTTTCAATATAACGTCTGTATATGTAGTTATGTTTCACTTCAATATATGTTCATATTTACCTACCGTTTAAAAATTAGCAAGTTGCCAAAAAACTGTGCCATAGCTGAGGCCAGAACTTTGACAAAGGGTTGCCAACTGTTTCCGTGGTGTAGTGGTTATCACATCCGCCTAACACGCGGAAGGCCCCCGGTTCGATCCCGGGCGGAAACAGATTTGACTTTTTGAGCAAATTTTTTCTTCTTATCAAGCGGTCAGTTCGACGAAAAAATGAGCTAATATAAAAAGGGATCATTAGGGCATTAAACAAATTTTATTGGCAATATTTTTTAAACGCTGCTAATGAATGGCCCATATAAAATCGTTTTTGTAATGGTTTCTTTAAAATAAGCCATATTTGCAATTTATGCAATAATCGGGAACTTGAAAAAAAACACCTGGGCATTTCCTACAAAATTTGGTTAACTTTTTTCTCTTGGTAGACTTCAGGGTAAACGAGAAAGTGAAAAATTCTGCCTTGAGCGCTTACCAAGGAATAAAAATCTTTGCTGGGTATGTATGTACATTAGGGTGGTCCTTAAAAACTCAAATGAAAGATTTTTTTCAGTCTCACAACTTCAACCGGTTACACTACTGTCATAGATGTCATATATAAATTTTGGTCCTAATTGGAGACAGTTAAGGCGTGTCGCATAGGGGGCAAAGTACAGATTCCTCTATGGAGACTCAAAAAATTAAAATTATTATTTTTTTTTCATATAATAACCAAAATCGATACTACCAAAATAGAATATATCACATATAAATTGTGAACCCGATCGGATTCGATTAAGGCGTGTCGCAAAGGGAGTCAAAGGCCAGATGCCTCAAAGGACTGAAAAAATTAAAAAATATGTTTTCTCATTTAATCCGATATCTTCGACTATAGTAGCATCGATGTAGGGGTTGATCCTTAGGAAATGTGATGTAAAATTTCATCCCTACATTTAAGGACCACCCTAATGTTTATATGTGCGCATGTATTCGTAGGCATGCGACTTCTACTTCAACCACAACAGCTGGAGATCAACCAAAGTTGCATTGGCATCTGCCATACCTTTCCATTCTGCATGGTTGATTGCATTCAAATTCATTTTATTTGCCTCAATATTTGCTATTATTCGGTAAATTGTTTATTTGTGGCTGTATTTTTTTGTAGTTGAAAATAAATATATTAAGTCACGAATAAATTTCCTCCAAATGAATTTCATCAGAGAATTTGGTGTGGCTGATTGCTTTGTTGCTTTTTGGTGAAATACAGGTGTAAGTAGTTTTTGGGTTAAGGTGGGTCATACGAATTGCGCTTACAATGTATGTAGCTGTAAGAAAATAAATTTGAATAATAGTTTTAAATGGTGTTTCATTTCGATGGTCTAAGCATTTAAAATATCTAATATTTTAAAATGTTTTGCTGTCACTTTGAAAAAGTTGACTTGACTCGCAAAACTATCGAAATGATTGAGTGAAACAGTCTATAGGTTAAGGTAGAGTTTGTAACGCCTCATTACTTTCGGTGGGAATATGAATTTCAAACACAACTAATAGAACTAATAGAAACACAACTTATAAACGTTCTCTGCTTGGACAATATGTGGTTTCCACAGAACGGTGCTACTTGCCAAGAAACAATAACTTTATTGCGAACATCTGCAGTCCTATTGAATCACCTTATATATTATTTTTTTAAGATAAATGCAACGAGGAAATAAATTTTATTTTATTTTGGGTGATGTCAGAGGAATGGCATCTATAAAAGTCAAGTGTAAAAAACATGATTTCCTGCTTTCCAAAATATGAAAAAACAATAGCAACAATACGAAATCTTTAAATGCATACAGTGCTTTATTAATACGAAACTGAAAAAATCAATTCGTTATTTTAAAGATAACCATATAAATTAATAAATATTTTGTCTCATAATTAAAACAGAAGAAAAAGATCGAAGACTAAAATCATAACCGAAAATAAAACGAATAAAAACATTTAACTGGTAATGTCTAATTTCAAACGAAAAAGTTGCAGAAGAAGGTAGGGGATGGCGGGGATGGTTGGTCACGATAAAGATTAAGATAAGGATTAAGATTACGATCGAGATTGAGATTAAAATGACTTTTCAGTGTTATGCAGACCATATACTTACATAAATCTATATATTAAGACGCTAAATCGTCGTTTAAAAATTTTCTTATTTGTGTATGGTTGTTGTTGCCACCTTTTCAATTTTAGCTGTTTTCGCATTTTGTTCCACTTTGTACTTGAAATTAAACTTTGAAATAAAGATAAATATGAAGATGAAGAAATAAATGGTAACGATGAAGACAAAAAAGAGAAGGCAAAAGTGAAGATAAAGACGAAAATCAAGGCAGTGAGAAATACATAAGAATTAGTCTAACTGAAAGAGTAAGAAAAGTAATTGAAATTTTGTGATAGGAATCGAAATAGATTGAATCATATAAGTTACCGAAATTTATCGAATCATCGAAGTTTAGTTATCGAAATTTATCGAGTTATCGCAACGTATTGAACTATTCAAATTGATCAATGTTTATTGAGTTGTCGGTATTTACGGATAGTTATCGAGCTATATATAATCGAAAATTTTCATGTTAAAGAAATTTATAAAGTTATCGATATTTATTGAATTATCGTTATTTATAGATTTAACGAAGTTTATCGAGTTATCGTAGTGCATCGAGTTCTTTCAACTTACTGAGTTATCGATAATTATTGATCTAGTGAGGTTGGTCTATTTATCGAATCGAAGTTTATGGAATTCTCAAAATATATCGACTTATCGAAAGTTTGTATCGTGTTAATAGAGTTCAACGAATTAGCGAAATCGTTCGATAGCTTTATATACATTTTTGAGTTATCGAAATCTATCGAGCCCTCGAATTTCAGAGTTTTTGAAATTGCAAAGTACCTACCATCACGAAAAAATTGCATCAATATGGTTTGAGAAGCTGTCCTACCATACAATAAATAATGAGTAAATGGGTTTGGAACGAACATTTTTATTTAAAGTGAAAATTATTTCATAAGTAACAAAACGAAAGACAGTAATTAAATTTATATGCATTTAACAAAACATTAGTGCATACATATCTAATAAAGTAATTTAAGGTATGTCGAAATAAGCTCGATGAAAAAAAATTAAGTCAAAAAATTTATTTTCTGGTTAAAAGAATTTCATAATAATAGAGGCAGAAACAAAAAAAGCGCTCTTATTCAACCAGTTTTGTTTCTTTTGTTTATTAAAAATTTAAATTATTTTATAAAAGTCTACCTCATATTACATATAATTAACTGCATATAAACGTCATGATTTTTTAAAAAGGCTTTATCAAAGATATGATTAATTTCAAAATTTATTTAAAAAATTCAGCGCAATGTAAAACAAAAATATGGGTCCCAATTGAAAGAATTGTTGGGTTCACAAGGACGAATAGGAATTGAAAATGCCCCTTTAATCTATTTAATTTTTATAATCTAAATAAAGTTAGTCCTTAACATATAATTTTTTCAAAAATAAGAATTGCAAATTTTCAAGAATATTCAAGGATACAATTATAAAAGGGTATTTTAAATAGCTACCCGTCCCTTACGCACCAAAAAGTGTAATGTATTTTAACTCTAGAGAATCTTCTCTTTCATTTGATATCCATATTTTTTTTGAAGTATGTTACACTGAAATTTTTAAATCATTTTTTGAATTACTCATATCTTTCAAATTTCAAAGTTCTTTTCAAAAATCCTGACGTCAGAGAGAAAAATTAAGAACGCAATTTTGTTATATTTTTGCCCTTGGTTTTTTTCGAATACATATATTGAGTTTTTTTGTGTGCAAAATTGCCTGACTCAAGGTATTATATGTATATTTCAGGGACCAAAAATAACTGTTATCTCGAAATTAAGAAAATTGAAAACGTTGCCCGAATTGTGAAATTTAACGAAAACGTTGTTTCATAACAGTTATTAGATGAGAAATATTTTTTCCGTTGCCGATAAGAGTTATTACCCAACGTTTATTTTTTTACGTTGCTAACTTCAACTTCAAAAAAAGTTTTTCGATTTTTCCATATTTCACTTTATAAAGTTGAAATGTGCCAGTCATAGATTAATTTCAGTTTTAGTTAGCATTAAAAATAAAAATCGTTTGTATTTCCCGTCCTATTCATTTTTCCCTCACGTCATATTTTCCTATTAACTACTATTATATTTAATTTTTTTCCTCAGATTACAACTAACTTCTCTGTCCTCATTTCAAATATCCCAAAGTTTTTAACTTAGAACAAAAAAAAAACACAAATATATATTCTAACTTTCTCGCTCTATTCCCCAACTTGCCATTCATTCAATGCAAAACTAAACCCCTTTTACATTTTATTGTTACTTATTTTGATTTATTTGAGTTACGAAACTTTTTCTGGCAAACTAACTACAAACATGTATTATACATATTGACTACGAATAACTTTTATTTATGAGCTACACATGCACTTGCTGAGAGAATAGTACGAAGGAGTTATTGAAATAAGCCAATATTGTTTTTAGAAGTTAGGCAGTTCACTTGACTGCTGTGATAGTCGTATGAGTGCCAAACTTTTGAATGGCTTTTTAAAATGTATCGAAATGTATTCGTTAAAAGTTGTTGTGTTTTTTTTTGAAAGGGCTGTACAAATTATAGTAATTGTTACTAGCAACTAAATAATTAGGGCAACTACGAATAATTGCACAAATAGTAAAAAATTAAAAGAAAAACACAATAGATTTGAGAACTTGAATGTAGAAATTAAGGGCCAATTTCACAGTGCATAGTTAACTCAGAATCGGCAGTTAACGACAGATTTTGTACTGAAAAGATATGAACATACTTATTTACTCGTACATCAGTGGCGGACCCAGGGGGGATGTTTTAACACCCAAAAGCCCTGCCTAAGTCGGCTAGCCTTATCAATCGTTTTCGTCGGGTTAGCACCAAAGTGAGAGAGGTGTTAGCTGATTTGATTAAAGTGGACAAGGAAGAGGTGGTTGGGGTCTTGGGACAGCCTTCACCAGCCGGATATCGGGATCCAGTCTAGATAAGAATGAGTTCAGTGAACTGCAGTATCCAGACCTTAATTGTGACAGAATTACGCCGGTCTTTTGCGGCAGCTGAAGCTCATTTTCTGCTATGGATGGAATGGTTGGGCTCTAATAATGGCCTGAATACGGCGAACGTCCCCGAAAATTGTCTTGTATGTTTGCCCCAAGTCCTGCCTGCGAGCTATCTGAGGACCTTGTTACGGCTCTGTTCTTTATTGAAAATAGCGGCTGTGCTAACGCTTAACATTTTGGATTATTCACCGTCGGAATTATTGCACCGTGGACGTGGCTGCCTAATTGCAGCTTGCCTTCCTACGAGCAGTGAAGGAAGACCGAGAAGATCGCCGTTTACCTTCGAACATAAGTGGGTCATCAATTCCATTTCCGAACGAGAATATCGAACAATCGTCAGCGTCGGTAAGTTATTCCTAGATAAGCTCATATAATCCTTAAAGCTTTTTAGGTTGTTTGTTCCTGGTCAAACCAAAAGTGTCCAGTTTGCCAAGGCAATCCATCACCAGTTTGGTTGTTACCTGAGGAGATGTGAGCGCTTTAATATTCGCTTGGCTGTCAGTCAAGATTTCGATTTTCTGGTTCCGGTAGTATCGCTTGATATTAAAGTCAGCGCATCTTTCTATATCGCATGTTTCACCCTGAAAGATGGACATGTGCTTTGCCATAGGTTCCAAGTTTCTCAACCTCGGGTCCAGCTACACCTATGCTGGTACGCTTTTTCAATAAATTAGCTATCAGTGTACCAGTTTATCGTGAATTGGTTTATCCGATATGTCTCGGATATGGTTGCCCATCTCTTTTTAATACTTGGATAAGTTTTAAAACTCTGTGCAAAGCTGAATCGCGAATGCATGGTATCCCTCGGTATTGCAATTTCAGAACATTACTTCGTCAGAATATCGATCTTCCTACGACTAATAAACTCTTCTGCCCCGATGTTGGTACCAACCATCCAAGCTGTGCAGTTCTTTCAACTCAGATGATGGCTCCATACGTACTATCGCCGTATGAATCCATCTCAGTATTTTTGGGGAGCATCGCTAGCTATTTCCTGACCAGCTCGTCACAAAATCCTTAAATAATTTAATCTTTCACTTTACCAAGTGTGTGTGCCTCTTCCTCTCCTGTGCCAACTACGCCATTCTCACCTCCTGCTTGTGTCTCTAAGCGAGCATTGACACCTAAATTCAATTATGACTGAAGCACACGTCATTTGCTCCACCAAACTCCAACTGTCAAAACGGTGAAAACAATATTATACGACATGTCAAATTAACACAATCAAGACTAACGAAGAAGAAGAAGAACATTGGAACTCACAGACATAAACGCAAAGCAACAAGGGTCAAAAGTCATAACTACTCAAAAGATACTACATAAATCCATTATCAATGCATTACACGTCCATATCAGTTACTCTCTCACCACTTTCCCTCGCATTCATCTTAAAGACCCAGCCAAAGTGGCCAAAAAAAACTATTCGCATTATATTCATGTTGTGATTAGTTTGAGTTTGTAGAATACGTGTGGCGCCAAAAAGACAAAAGCAGTAGAATGATCAAAGGACTTTCACTAAACTTGCGCAGACTTCCCATTAACTTGGCACGCATCTGTTTTAGCAGCGCTGTATTGTATTGAAATGTCAGCTGTATGTATTAGCTAAATTTGTAAAGCAACTGTGCATAATAGCATAGTTTATGTTTCTCTTTCTTGTAGTCACTGTGAGTGCCACTCAAATGATATGGAAAAGTATGACGTCTCTCATTGCCCTTGGTGACATATTTTTCTATTTATGAGGAAAATGAACGACGCATATAAAAGTTGTTGACCGCAGAAAGAACAAGAAATTATGCATAAGTTGCATGCATAAGTAATAAAAACTAAATTGAATACACTCTGCCTTAGCCTGCTACAGTGGATCTCTTTTCCAGTGGATGCTCCTATTTTTAACCACTCGTGGGACGGTCTCTAAATCAACCCGCCAAATCCAAAGAACCTATCGTGGTCTGCCAATCCCACCGCACTGGGAGAATTAGGAGGACCTCGTACAGAAAACGGCAGGTCGCTAAGTGCAATTGAGCTATGAAGAAAGCCACAGTAACAGCACAGAAGAGCGCCGAAACGCCTACATTCAGTTGTCGGACGTGAGCAATAGATCGGAAGATCAAAACAATAAAGAAAGCAGGATCCCTTGACAAATGGCAGTGAGTCCATTTGAATTGCAACAGCAGTACTTCGAGTGGAACAGAACAGCCCACATCCGTTCTCATCATGTTAAGACGCTGGTTGGTTGTCTACTACAATCGACTATGACGTTAGTAGATCCGTAGAGCTAAACAAAGCTGCGAAGATACGATAGCCTAGTTTAAATGTTGTTTCAGCCCAAGATATTCCATAATTACCTAGGTGAGGTGGTACCATTGAACCTTATGGAAATCAAGACTTTAAGTTAGGAACACCCGCGTAAAATTAAAAAGGGATCACTACGAACAAAGGGATAAAAAAACATAGTATTCTCACTTCCTGATAACAAAAGCTTAGAAATTAAAGCTTAGAGGTGGCAACAAGGATAGCTATGGCTTTAGGAAGATCGAGGTCTATAAAACCTACATTAAAGCTCTAATGAACTTAGCGACATTTGTCGAAAGTAAAGAGCTTACCAGCGAGCACAACTCCAAGTGCAAAGGTCATGATATACTTTTTTTTAAGAAAATGTCATGATTCTTTTTTGGGTTGGGTGAGAAGGGCTTTTATCGAAAGTCTCACACTTTCACTCGTTGACATATGTATGTAGTTGCCTTACGCGAGTCCATTTCATTCGTGAGTCACAGGAGGAGTTACATTTTCTCTACCAGGTTTCCTTTGCATAGAGAAAAAAATAATAGTTATAGTATTCTGTGATGACTCAAGTATGAACTTTTACTGCAGATCTCTTGAGCTCTTTTCCTATTAAACAGTGGCCATATGTATGAACTTGAGACTTTACAATCATTTCGACTTTTCTTGTAGGACCACTAAAGGGTGGATGTATGTATAAGCTGACCATTTCATCAGCTGCCTCATTCGGTGGCATATTTCTATATACGGGAGCCCTGACGATGTGACACAGCTGGTTCTAATTGGGGTAAGATCTGATCCTCGATCGATATCAATGCAGAACCCTCTCTGGCTAACTCGTCTGCAGCTTCGTTTCCGGCAATGTTCCGTTGATCAGGTACCCTTACGTTGATTTCACAAACCAAAAGTCACGTATGCTTCCAGCGTCCCGTGGCTTTAGGTTTTGGTAACAAGAAAGCTACTGTTCATTACCGTCTCCTTATTATTCCGTTGCTCTTTGTTTATTCGTCCCTCAAACTAAAATATTCCAAAAATACTACGCTCAGTGAGTGCTAACTAAATTTCATCACTTAATTTCATGCTACACTGTCCTTTTATTTAATTTCCGTCTCTAACTTCCCATTTAAATTTTTTTTGCCATTTAATTAGATTATTCTAGAAATATCAAAGAATTTCAGTTCCTCGCTTAACTGTCACTTACATTCCTATGCCACAAAACAAAAACGCGTGTTATCTACTAAACTGTCACTTTTTATTAGAGCAAACATATTGCGAATATATTTATGGCTATATAGTACATATATTACATGAAATCATATCAGTTACTCCCACACACACACTCTGCCAAGTGTGTGCGCAATTCTTCTGCGCTGCAGCTTCCAATTCCAGCCAGCCTGCGCTCGCATACAATGTTGCATGAAATTGAATTTTATTATCCTACTTCATTTCATTTATTTTATAATCCCTTGGTTTCGTCGTACTTCACTCGTTGCATATGAATGACCAGCAATATATATTCGCCAAGTACGTGACAACAGCGAAAAGCATGTGGCCGCTGCCACTGGCCACCATACGGGTAACATCAGAGACATTGTGGAGCTAATAATCGCAGCCAAGTCACTGGACAATGGCTTGGCAAGTTTTGAGGGAGTTATTCAATTCTTTTTTTTTTTTTAAATTACGTAAATAGGTAATACAAATTTTTAAAAATTTACAACTTGTACAATTCGCACTCTTTCTATGCTGCGTCTTCCAACTAAAAGTTTATGTTACTCCCTTTTAATTCAGTATAGTAGATTACTTCCACTCAGTGGTTGTTTTCACTTTGGCCAATGTGAGTTATCAGCAAACTTTAGATAAGCATAAGTACAGCCATCTGTTTACTGCCTGCAGGCCTTTAACTTGTTGCCAAAAACCCTCCTCACCAAGGCTACCACTTTCCCTGCTGCGTTGCATTGGCTCGCCTGGCAAATTCGTTGGTTATATCAACTCACTTCTATTTCTCTTACGTGCCAAATTGTCGTGATTTAGAACGTGTCTCGAATTGTTTAATTCTGCAACTCAGTTTTCACTCCATTCCAACGCCTCTACTACCTTCATAGATTCTAAAGTTTAGAAGATTTTTATTCTTCGTCTTTGTGCTACTGCCAGCGTGCGATTCTCGAGACTAATGAATGCATGTGTGTTTATTACTGAATAGAAGATTAAATGCATATATGCCATATCTCTATGCATTTAAGCAAGCGTGGAGCTAATAATTTTTTAGGTGGTGTGGTATATGTAAGTAAAAAATTACATTAACAAATTATACGCACAATGGCACATCATTATGACGTCATGCTCTGCACGGTGAAAAATTCAGGTGTCGCCCCAACACCACCTTGTGTAAATTCGCATTGGTACTCTTCGTCGCTCATAAAAACGTAAAATTTTTTCAAATAAGTTTTTTTTTTCGCTTTTCTCAGAGCTATAAAATTGGGCGTAAGTAGTCAATAAAAACGAAGAAAATTTTATTTTGCAATACATATGTACATGCATACATATCTATACATCGTTGATCTGAAGCGCTGCAGCGAGCAGCAGGAATTAAGTTTGGAGTTACTTAGGGTTTACACCGGAAAATATCAAGACAATTATGTCAAAATTATGTGTTTGTTGTAAACACGGCGAATTCGTATTACAACAAACACATCATTGTGACATAATTGTCTTGACAATATTGTCCGGTGTAAACCCTAAGTAAAAATTTCGCAGTGATCGAGCAGAATGTAGGCCAGTGATCGGACTTTAAAAAAATTCTGTGTGGTAGAATCTGGGAAAAAATGTGGTAGATTAAAAAAAAAATATGGTAGATCTCTGGGTTTGGATCAAACTTTGTAGAAAACTTAAAAAAATTCTGCAAGGTTTCACTAAATGGCATCATTTTTAATTAGACTCTAAAAAAATTTCATTTTAGTATAATAAAGTTCAAGATCGAAGTTGCTTAAAATTGCGTTGAGTTTTGGCAATTATTTTCCTTGACAGTGTAAAGCAGTTCTTTCCATATTAGGATATTTTTCGAACATATTTTAAGATATTTCTGCAACCTTGTGAAGTGTTGCCAGCTTTTCTTTTTATCACATCACGAAGTAGCGAACAAATGTGGCACGTTCCAAAAACAGCTAATCGGGATTTGCTGATTTTGACAATTCTCAAGTTAAAGTAAACAACGCCTCAGAAACCTTAGATGCACTTATATTTGCTAATACTTTCACAAAAATCGCCGTTTTTTTAAATTTTCGCTATTAATTCTTTTTATAACTCATATATGTATTTTGCAATTTAACACAATAAAACCGCCTTTCCTGTTGAAAAATTGCTTACTGAGATAATTTACTATTTTACATTTTTTTATTTTATCCTCCCATTCGGCTTTATCTACTTTTACTTGAGACATTTTTTTCGTCGCCGGGAATGCGGAATCTTGTATTATATCATTCTTGTTACCATATCCTGTTTAGTGTTGGACAATTTTTGCTCTTAAAATTAAGAAAACTATGTCGAGCAAAAATAAAACTACTTAAAAACGCGAATATGTGGTAGATTTCAGACCTTGAGTGGTAGATGTGGTAGATGCTTAAAAAAATGAGGTCTATCACAATGTGGTAGAAGTCCGATCACTGATGCAGCAGGATCATCCCAAAACGTTAATGAATTTGAGTAAAAAGTGCTAAGTCGAGAAAAAGTAAAGTCGGAATTTTTATGCTCTCCCCCCCTAGGTTTGTTCTATACCGAAAAAATGTACCCCTATTTCTTATTTCGAAATAAAAAAATATTTAGAGATCGCTCAAAGTGCTGAAAGTTTTCGTATTTTATAGGGGGAGAATTCTTGAAAATCAATATTTTTTGACCGGAAAACTCTGTTTCTCTTCAGGAGGTTTCCAAAAATGATATCCAAAAATTTTTTAATAATAATAATAAATAATATTTTGGACCACCCTAATGTACATACATACATATGTGTAAGCTATTACGGACTTTTATTGTAAATCAGTTTGCAATTTTTTGAGGAATACTACATGCAACAGAATACGATAATGTTTGTACATACATACATATCAGCCGCCTATGTTGAAAGTGACATAAGTAGTTTCCACCATAAACTAGTAAAAAACTTTGGCATTTTATCAGCGAAAAAAACGATTTTTCCCTTATTTTCAAGAGGCCGCCCTCAGGAGGCTTGTAGCCCGAGGAGAAAGGGAGGCAGGTCATTGAATTCTTTGGTCTTTGCTTTCTCAAGTCGAAAAATGTAAGTTTCCAAGTTCCCTTATTTTTTTTTGTACCAGCTTCAAATTCAAATTTCCTTAAAATTTTCTATATTTTTTTTAATGCAATGCGATATGCATTAGTTGGAAAAAAGTCGAATATCGTTTCTCGAATTGTTTGGATCGATTCACGGAACGAATCGGACTTAAAAAATTGACAAAAAATCGATTCGGAAGGGCTCGTTTAACCAATCTTCGGTTTAATCGATTTAAAAAGGCGTCTCTATAATAACTAGATGCGCTGAGATACAGGTACATACATGATCATTGAAGTCAAACGACATCAAATGACTTATGTCACTTTCAAGATAAACTGCTCACATTTGCCTTTATAAACGAATGAATATAGAAAGAAGGGCAATCTAAGTAAAAACGTACATAAAAGAGCAACGTCAAACCGTACATATGTAAATACTAAATATGTAAGTGTATGCGCATCATTTGCTGTTCGGTCTCAACACATACATATACATGATTTTATGGATTATTTAGCATCGAGATTTTGATCTGATTGACAATTGAATGTTGAAGTGGTATGTCTTTCAGCGTCAATCAACTCGTACCCTCAATCAGACAATCAGTTAATGTGCTGTTGAATACATTTGTCCGCAACTTGACAATTGAAGTGTTTAAAAGTATGTATATTAAATTGAATGTACATATATTTGTGTATGTAACTATGTATGCTAGGGATGTTAATTTTTTCGCTTTATACGATCCCGGGATTTTCGGGATGTTGTTATCACAATCTCGGGATTACTCCCGGGATTTAGATATTCATTACATTTCAACAAGTTAAATCGAAAAAATTGCTTCTACGTTGTATGAGAAGTTCTCCTGCCATAAAATAAATAATAAATAAATGGGCTTGGAACCTACTTTTTTATTTAAAGTGGCGTTTTTATTTTTTCTTACTGACGTCAGGATTTATTTTAAAGGACTTTGTAACGGGTGATTTTTTAAGAGCTTGATAATTTTTTTTTTTAAAAAAACGCATAAAATTTGCAAAATCTCATCGGTTCTTTATTTGANAAGATATGATTAATTCCAAAAAATAATAATAAATATGGGTATCCAATGCAAGAGGAAATTTCTTTAGAATTTAAGATAATTAAAATTTTTTGGACACACAAGGACGAATAGGTATTTTTTTAAGCTGATAAAGTTAGAAGAACGAAATTCGAGGAAGTTATCGAGTTTTTATAAGTCATTAACATATAATTTTTTCAAAAACATATATTGCGAAATTTCAGGGATAAAATTTTAAATGAACATCTATTGCGAAATTTCAGGGATAAAATTTTAAATGAACATCTTCTTTCTTAGCACATTTCACTGAATTTTTTAAATAATTTTTGAATTACTGGCGTCAGAGTGAAAAAACTAAAAACGCAATTTTACTATATTTGGCCCATGGTTTTACGAATATATTGATTTTTTTGTGTAAAATTTACTATCGCGCGGTGTTATATGTATGTAGCTAGACATTTATAAAAAAAAATATTTATTATTAAATAAAAAAAAAAGAAATATAGCCAATACTGGCAAATTACAATACTTGGCAAATAATCCCGGGATTTTCGAGACCTAAAAAAGGCCGCGATCCCGGGATTAACATTCCTAATGTATGCACGTATGTGAACCTAAAGGGTGTACAGTTGACAGACTAAAGATATGAATGGATATTTTATGTACTTCTCTGTATTTGATATCCAGCTGTTACAAAAGTGAAAAATTCAATTTGTATATTTGCAATTTTTGGCAGCTGATTCTGAATTTACGGAGGGAACAGTGATAGCTGAAACAGGAAAACAATAATTTGAAATGGAACTATAAACAAACTTCTAGATTGAGACTATTTAGCTACTAACGGTATCCAGAGATTTATGAATTTTTTTTTATTCAGGTAGCTCAGGTATTTTACTTATTCAGGTCGAACTCACATCCTGCCGATACTGAACCATTAGAAATTTCTTGGCGAAATAAAAGAATTCTTATGAATTTGGTATTAAATGAAAGTTACGGGTTCAGGCGCTTTATAAAAGTACATATTCGGTATTGCTAAACGATTATATATTTATAAAAAATTAACATCTGTTTCCGCCCGGGATCGAACCGGGGGCCTTCCGCGTGTTAGGCGGATGTGATAACCACTACACCACGGAAACGATTGGGAGGACGGTGGTACAGAAGGCAAAGCTAAAACGAAAGCAAAAGTGCGAGATAATTGAAACTAAAAAAAATAAAAAATTAAAAAGACAAATATTTATGTATACAAAAACATTGAAAAGGTGTAAAAATATCTTTTCTATTTTACTAAATAGATTCAGCTATTGAACATAGATCAAATGATATGGGTTGCAAAGAGTAGATATGAGTGAACTTACCTACATATTTACCTAAATATACCTACATATGGTTTTGTGTTTTACTGCTCGACACTTTTAATTTCGTTGGGTGTTTCACAGTCAGCACCTCCACTCGCTCGCCCCTTAGCAGCCAGCAAGTAGTTTTAAGCTGATTAAAAATGCGGTCTCTGCTATAAATAAACTTGTCGAGTGGTCAGGCGGGTGTTTCATGCCGTCGATTGGCCTACAGTTAAGTTTGCGTGAGTGTGGCTGTGTTTAGTCACTTTAAATGAATGGCATATCAGCGGCATCGAACGTCTCTTTCTTCTTCTTCCTCTTCTTCTTTATTGGCACTGTAACCGCCTAAGCGATTTGGGCCGAGTCCAAAACCGCACGCCAAAACAGAAATCGAAACTATTCTGATTTAGACTTATGAGGTATCATTAGAAAAGTATTTGTTCAGTCGTTTTATTTATTAAATGATTTTCTTAGCAAAAAAATAAAAAATAGTGGGAAAATACCTCTCTACTGATACCTCATAAGTCTAAATCGGAATAGTTTTGGCCCAGTTATTCAAGGTTTTCTTAAACCAAACTTTGAAAAAAGTTAAAAAACAGCATCAAACATCTTTTTTTTTTTTATATATATTTTTATGCGCATTTTTTTTAGTTTAAACTTCTTTTGTTATCTGAGTGGATTTTTTTCAAAAAACATCTTTAAGAAATTATTTTTATTAATAAAAAACTCCAAGTTTTTGGAGGAATTTTCAAACCGGTCCAGCCTACGTAAATCTTAATATTTTTCCGAAATATTTTGGTGGACGCCTTCAAATATAATAGATTTTGTAATTCCGGTGGAAAAGCCGCAACTTTTTATTTGTGAAGCAGTCTAATGTACATACATATAAAGTAACTGTTTTTCATGCAATCAAAGAAAGTAAAAATGGAAAACCCATCCTTCAGAAAAATCTCACGCATGTTTGCTTAAGCGTTAAAAAATAAATAAAAGCTATTCTTAAATACATACTATGTACTTATATGTTAAACTTTCTTCAATGTATGTAGTTTGATTTAAGCACATTTATCCATCTAAGTATAACATATCTATACATATGTACAGTCAGGGTCAAAAGTTGGCGTACAATTTGTTCGAATATAATATTCGCGATGTTTCCCATAAACTTTTTTTTTGTTATTCATTCTATAACATAAACCATATCGTCGAAGATTTTGCAAAACCGCCTAAATCGCCGTTGTGGCAAAAATGAGATTTGGTAACCCAGAACTCCAGGCATCGAGATTTATGCACAAAAATCGTAAAATCGATATTTAAAACAACAGATTTGTAAAATAATAGCAAGAGAAAATGCCGCCTATCAAGGAAATGCCTTCAAAGAAAAACCGCTTTTTCGCTCTACTTTAAAATTTGAGTACCCTAAGATAGACGGTTTTGCAATTGGTCGATGGGCGGTATAGGGCTGTATGGTTGCCATGGCAGCCAGCATAAACTGTGCAAATGCAATTCCAACTGCAAATCCCAGACCATACCAACAACATCCTGAACAGCCCTAATGTTTCATAGTCTATATAAACTTCGCAAAATTTCAACAAATTTTTAATAAAATTTTCAAACTTTTTAATCAGAATTTTTAGAAACTTTTCAATATCAGTATGTCGTTGTCTAGCTCACGAATTTTATAATATTGTCGTTTTAAAAAACCATTAGATTTTCAGGGCAACCATCTCCCCTGACAAAGTTTTAAAGCGCAGAGAATGTGCCTCTTACGCTTTTTCGCTTTGCAAGAGTGTGACATTTTAGGAAACGAACGAATTTTTCTCGCCCTTTGCCTTTAATTTAGAATCGAGTACAAAAAGAGAAAGGGGCAATCAAAAGGCGAAATTTTGTTGTAGAAACGAAATCACCATTAATTGGCTGAAAAACTGCATACCCGAAAAGTTTCTGAAAATTCTCTGAATGACAATTTGGTGAAAAATTTGTTAAATTTTCGCGAATTTTTTATAAAGTGTAAAACTGTTATTCATATGGTTTATATTATCGAATGAACTATATTTTCATAAAAAATTAATGCTTTTTTTTATAAAAAGCGATGTGAATATTATATTAGAACAAGTTGTAAGCAAACTTTTGACTCTGACTGTATGTACAAATAGACACATATATATGTACATACATATAAATATAAACGTGCTTGAGTTTTGTCCATGAATTTTCCAAAGCATTTTTCTACCAACTTGTCTTTGCAGCCTTCATCGACTCCACTACATAGATAAATATGTATGTATGTATCATTGCTTCACCATTTACCAGCGCATAAATATTTGTATAAACTTGCCGTTTTATCAGCATGAACAGAGTAAAGAATTTTAAAGAAATAAATTATAAATCAGAAGAATAAATTGACCATTAAAATTGTCCTTGCAGAGAAAATAAAAGCGAATAGTTTACGGCTGCGATAGCGCAGAGACACCGATTGTGGACAGGCAATGACACAGGCAGGAGGGCAAGTGGCCCAAAGCAGAAGATGCGTAAGAAAATGGCAACACAATTCAATTTTCCAAAAAAAAAAAAAGAAGTTATTTACACACCATCAAATGCGAAACTAAATATTACAAATTTTATTCACATATTTTGCGAACGGAAGTGGCAAGCACGCAAGAAATGAGACGGGCCGGGCCACCACACAAAGACAATGCATAGAACGAAGGTCGAAGGACGAAGGCGTATAACAAATTGGAGGCGAATCGTCTGGCAGCGTCTGACGCCAATACTTAGCTAAAACATTTGGCTTCGAGATATGAAAAAGAATGGAATTTCTCAATGAAAATATATATGAAAATTCGTAATGGCAAACAGCCAACGAAAGTTGAAAAAAAAAATAAAAAATGTGAATCAAGTGAACAGAATGGAATGGCAAATGAATGGAAACTGTATAAAACTATTTGAAAATTGCGTAGCGAATGCGTGTAATTTTTTAGTGAAATTTTTGTTTTGCGCCACTGCTACCACCTTCAATGAATTCGCCTTGCTCAAAGCACACT
Organism: Rhagoletis zephyria; assembly: GCF_001687245.7. Classification (NCBI taxonomy): domain Eukaryota; kingdom Metazoa; phylum Arthropoda; class Insecta; order Diptera; family Tephritidae; genus Rhagoletis; species Rhagoletis zephyria. The sequence goes on along the minus strand of NW_016158118.1, from coordinate 108,476 downwards.
CAGTTGTGGGGAGAGGCATGGAAAGCGAAATTTTTCGTCTCAGCTCACTTGCAGTTGTAGTTTATCGCCTCCTTCGCCAGATTTCATTGCGCATCCGTTTGTTGAGGCGTTGGCGACATTGACATTGGGCACTTTGTGTGCCCTGTTCATAGTTGACTGGTTGCGTGACGCGCTTCTTTTGGCTTGCTGTCAAAAATTATGAGTGGAAACTGGATGCTGTGGAGAAAAAAACAAAAGTTGCGGGTTTCTTTTGAAATAGCTAAAAACAATGACGTAAAATCTACGGTAACCGATACGGGAATAAGTACTAATGTATGTATGTACATTAGACTGCATCACTCCCCATAGATGCAAAAAAAAAAAATCGGTACTGTTTTTCCATTGGAATCATAGAATCTATTATATTTTAAGACGTCCACCAAAAAATTTCGGAAAAATATTAAGATTTATATTTTTATTCACAAAAAAACTCCATTTTTGTAGGCATTTTCAAATCGGTCCAGCTCACTTAAATCTTAATATTTTTCCGATAAATTTTGGTGGACGTCGTAAAATATAACCAAAATTTGGTAATACTGGCGGAAAACCGGCAACTGTTTTTTTGTCAATGCAGTCTAATGTACATATGTATGTATGTATGGTCGTTTTTAATATTATAATGCTCCCTTATTACATAAAGGAATTTGTTATTTGTCATTTAAATACAAATAGTAAATTCTGGATACTTATCCATGTTCTGTTTCTCTCGTGTGACCACCACGCAAATATCGGACAGACACGCGAAATTCAGATCCAGAAATCAACAGCTTGAGGAGCTTCGTAGATGATCGCATCTATAGCTATGTTTCTCATGCTCGAAAGGGCCGTTCTTAATGAGCTAAGTGATTGGGGTTTTGGTGGAGCTAACTTCTGGATTATATTACGGAGACACCCTTTAAAATAATCGCAAACGATGTTGGCTTAGAAAAGGTGTTATCAAGCGGAAAGTGTGCACCTACACTTAGTAAAGAAGGCTGCTAAAAATAATTCACTCAACATATGATTTCATAACTATAGCCAAATAGAGTAACTAATTTTAGTTGACGTAACTAAACTGTTTTCTCAGTGTAAGTATTTTCATACGACATTTACAGTCAATTAGTGGATCCAAAAATAATCTTTGTAAACTATTAGCTTTATGCAGAAAGTTTGTTATTAGTTCTGTGTGGGACGTGACATGCGAAAATAACGATTTATAATTTATATATTTATTATGCACAATTCTTTCAAAGTCCTTAGGATGGCGGTAATACATTGAAATAAATGCTAACTAAATTCGTAGAAGTGCTTGTAGTTAAGGCGAAAAACGCAGCCACAAGACCGCAGAATAAATACTAATAAATGCTTTTTTCTTAAATTTTGCACATATGAATACATACATACATACATACATACATATGCATTGGCGAAAGAAAATTAGGCAGATTTCGCCATTCAAGAATTTCAATCGATTATATATGTATGTACATAAATATTTTATGTAAGAGTAATAATAACGGCAAAGAGTCATCAATGTGTACATATAGCGACTTTTATCGAGGTCAAATTTAATCATCATAGAAACGTTGAAACGTTGTTGTGGGCTGATGCTAAAGGAAGTGGATGACAGGAGGGGAAGAAAAGTTAGCAGAAGAGACGAAGAGAGCGTGTATGTTAAATCTTGTCAATAATTATATGCAAATGTGTATATTCGTATGTGTGGTTGACTGCACAAAGTGACACGATTTGCTGTTGCGATTGTTAAAGTATTTCTCGAAAAAGGGAAAAAAAATTTTTGAAAGATACTGAGGCTGATCGATTTTAAAGCGCAATATTCCACTGGAACTGGGGCTAGAAAAATCACCACGAAAATTGCTTTTAAATTACCGACCGATTTGTTTAATCTGTTATCTTTTATAATGGAGCAAAGTTTGGATTATAATCGAAGTGTTATTGGAGGATCCAAGAATTGCAGAAGCCTTTAGCGTTAATCCTAAGGTACGCTTCGTGAAAGGAGTGTATGTGAGTTGGCTGATTTTCGTGGAGGCAGCATTATATTTGAAAACACTGATGATGAAAAATCGGTCAGGGTGAAAGCTTGTACCTGTAGGTGAATTTTCATCAATCCGAACTTAGTTGTTGCAAGACTGAGTTTCAAGGACAGTTATTAGAAAAGAGGCGTAGCTCAAAAAAAATGTCAGTCTATTTAATGGGCTACAAACTGCATACCCAAAATTTTTTTAAGAACTCAAATTGGAAAAATTTAGAATTTCGATGAGGATTTCTGGCATTTTGCCGAGTCCTGTATGAAATTAAAAAAAAAAAAATGATTCTTGTGGAAAATATAAATATATAAATTGTGAAAACGTCAGGGTATGCACATTTTTGACGCTGACTGTATGCATGTATGTATATTGATTTCGCATCGTTTGGTCAATTTCATCATATTTTCCACATTTTTCCTATAAGTCAAAGAGCCATCGGCAAAGCGAACGTTAAAAGAAATGGGAAAAATCCCATTACAATAGATGTAAACAAAGGATATAAAAGCCCCATAGAATTACGTATTAGTACGAACATATCTGTTTTTTTTTTTTTTTGTACATTTGTCTATATCTAGTGCTCTAGAAATATATATATATATATATATATGTACTTGTCAATAAACAATGAAAAACAATGCTGAACACATAAATAGTAACTTTGTGAACGAAGAAAAAAATTAGATATGTTCATACATAAGCAAATGTCACGATTTTTTTTTTTTTGGTTTTAGTGTCACTCACGTCTTGCGGCACAAAAAAAAAACGCTAAAGAGTTCTTCTTGCATTAATCAATCAATGGAGTTCCAGAAACAAGTACAATAAGAAAAATCAATCAAGTATTTCCACAATTTTAGTCTTAAAAAGTTTATTTAGGCGAAAAAGTGCCGAAATTACACATTTTCTCATTGTCACTCGAAAAAAATCATAATTGTTTTTTTTTTTTTTAATAACTTTGGGAAGTTTTCAAATATGATGTTCATGTCAGAGGCAAGGGACGTGTTGGCATCAAACACAAAAAAACTGTGAAGTTTCAAGAGTGTGCCACTAAATGAAAAAGAAATAATGACAGCATGCAGGATATGTGTTGCAGCTGTTTTGTAATTTTTGAAATTTTACCATTTTTTTATTTTAATAATTTAAGATACTTCAAAATGTTAAAATGAAACGGTGAAATTGTCTAGTGTAACAAAAGTAGCGCGCCCACAAATGAAAAAAATTGCATTGATTAAAAGATAACTATGGATTGAGAAACTGAAATTCTATTTTTAAAATTTTAGACTAAAATTGTATGGGTTATAAATCTGCATACCCAAATATTTTCTAAAAATTCGGAATAAAATGTTGGAAACTTTGATGAAAATTTGTTGAATTTTCATAAATTTTGTATAAAGTTTGAAACTGTGATTTACACAAAAAATTTTGCTCGAAACACATTACTGTATATGCATGTAAGTGCATATGTACCTAAATATATGAAATGTTCCAAAAGATTATACCCGAATATTACAAGGCAAAAAAATTTAAAAATTTTCCTATTCGTAATTTTTCATTTCGTTTTGTAATTTTGTTCATCCTGCTTGCAGTGCACATTGCCACATTGCATTTAATTCATCTACGTCATAGACTATGCAGCGTACACATCTACAAACAAACAGTCGAAGAAATTCAAGCCGTAGTGCATTTTGATCCCAACTTGCCCACGCGAGACCACGCCCACACACGCTTGTGAACCGATGCACTCTCACCTCGTGCAAGGACAACACTTTCAATTCGTTTTTCATTTGTTTTCGGTTCGTTGATGTCGTCATCATTATTTCATTATCATATGACAAGGCTAGCGCCAAGCAGACACTCATAAAAATGCGCACATGTTCTTCAAGCACCTACTCACACATACTCACACACACACAATGCACAAATACCAACACTTAGCAGCGCTTTTGCATCTTCTAACATTACTTGCCAAAATGTCCTTGCTTTTCTTTCCGCCCGCTCGATTTATAGTTCTCATTCAGCTTTTCTGATTCTGGTTTTATATGACACACTAGTTTTTAATAGTTTTTGGTTTTGTAGTTGTTAGTGTACATATGTTTGTATGTATGCATGTATGCGTGCTTGTAGTGAGTCCTTTTTTTTGAGACTAGCAAATTTTTGTGATTCATGCTAAAAAGTTCAGAGTTGAGTTGGCAGCAGTGAAATCGCGCTCTAATGCAGATTGCCTCAGCTACCTACATACTACTTTTAAGTTAGTACATATGTACAAATGTAGAACAAGCAGTGTGTGTCCTTTGGGGACAGCGGTCCGACTTTTTAATTCTATTAAGTGAATCACATTTCCTATTTTGGCGGTGTGGGAGTTGTAAAAACTGAATTCCCACTTAATAAAAACATCTCATGCCACAGCAGAGTTCGATGTGAAGGATCATTAATTGGGTTAGAGGGTTGACTCGTGGTAAGTATAATTGAAATGTAAACAGAATTCATCACACTATTTGAGTTCTATTAGAATGAATATGTGATGTGATGTGATGCTAAAAGAATACAAAAAGGAAACAAGTTGAGCGAAAATATGGCTTATGAGACCAGCTCAATTTGACCCATTAGTTTGACATGCTTCTTTTTTTTTAAACGCTTAAGGAGATTCTAGGCTCACACAAACGAAATTCGAACCACATTTATCCAGACCTCAGACGATTATGGGATAGGCCGTTCCATATACTAGACTGCACTACATTCGCTTGTGCTAATTATAGAAACGGCTTAAGAATGGCGTGCTATTGCCTATTCTCAGGTTACTCCAATTACTAAAGAAATTTGAAGGAAATATGGTAAGATTGCTCCCATTTGCATAAATAATAATAGAAGTATATATAAAGTTTCTCCACGGAGTGCTAAGAAAGTGGATTGCGATGATCTTGGACAAAAAATAAACTGCTGAGGTGGAGCAATTTTGAAGGAAGAACGAAAAATGCCAGCAACGTGTTGTACGCATTCTAGGCGTCACGTGAGGATACACCTCGGCCTACGGTGGGTCGGCATTTCTTGTGATTCTATTTTTGTTTATGTTTTCTAAGCTATTTAAGTCCGAAAAGAAAAAAAAAATATTTTATGCTGAAAACCCTATTCCTTAAAATAAATCAGTAATCGACCTTCCTGTTTAATCAAGCAACTCCTCATCGCCAGGACATAAATGAGCAGTGGTGTTCCATATCCGAATCACTTCATACGACTGCGAAAGAGGTTGTTGGTTATTACCAACCGCGCGTAAACAGATGGTATGGCGAACAATGCTGCGCGGCTGCTGCAGAAATATACGCAGCTTACCAAGCTACCCTGCAGCCAATGGCGACACGTGCGACAATTGAGCGATTTCAAGAGAAAGAACAGAGAGGCAGGAAGGCGCGAGTGCGGAGAGCTTGAGATGCCGGCAAGCAGAAATTCGGCTAGATGATTATATTTGAAAATAAGGCAGCAATCAAATGGTTTTAAGACCGGGGAAAGCTCCCGCATAGCTGGAGATGGAAGTCTGGGAACAGATACAGGTGGCGCGTTTGATGATGCAGAACTCGAACCACGTCCCTCTGCTCGACCAATACGAGGTGAAACCAGCAATAAGGCGGCTTAAGTAAAACAAGGCCCCGGAGCCGACGGTAATCCTTGTGTTCCCTTCATATCTCCACTGTACTCTTGAGATCTGTTAGCAGGTTTCCATCTTCACCTATGCAGAAGCTAGCCCCGGTCTGAAAACTATTTGATTGTTGCCTTATTTTCTGATAGAATTTTCGAGCCGTATTCCTGACTTACAGTATCTCAAGCTCTTCGCCCTCATACCTTTCTGCTTCTTCCTTTTCACGGAAAGGCGTCTCCCTGCCCTCCTTTTTCCGGCAGAGCTACATTGTAGCGCGCGTGGCCATTGCTTCTTCGTCATACCAAACGAAGATACGTTTCGTAATATTCCTTTACGAGAAAACTACGGAACGAAAAGTAATTTACGGACAGGTCAGTGCCAAAAACTCAATCACAACGCCAACGAATCCGGGAAATGCATAATTTTAGAATTTTAGAAAATATAAAACAAAGCTTCAGAATATAGAATTAAATTCGCTCAAAAAAATATAACCTACAAATCCAGAATAACGTGTTTATGGTTAAAACCAGTTACAACTTGCAGCTATAGCCACAAAACAGCATTGACCAACAAGAGGAATTCAAACAACATGCAGCGCATGCAAAAAGGAAGCATACTAGCGTCATAATAGCTGTAATAGACAATAAAACAACAAAAATACATAAAAAAAAATATAAACACATTACTATGTATGTATGTAAGCATGAAAACCGGCAACAGATCCTGCATCGGGAACTACTCTGGTGCACATAGCAAATCCATACACACATAACTAATAACTACAGTTAACTGCCTGTGGCTGTAGTCGGTAATAAAAACATGTTGACAGCTAAATGACATAAAGGCGGAAAACTAATAAATATTTGACTATACCAAAGCAGGAAAGGACCACAAGTAAAGTTGTGGCAGCAATTTGTGTCACGTTATGACCTAACTAATAAAAAAAATATGAATTTCACTGCAATGTAATGATGCAATTGAGCAAGCAATGAGGATGAGAATATGGGGCGAATGGAAAAAAGAGTGCCATACCTAAATTGTCATTTATGTTATTGATATACATACATATTTATTTACTAAGGGCCAATTTCAGCACGGCACTTAAGTGTAATTTAAATGCCATTTAGTTTTCTTTTTTGTTTCAGATCAACTTTATTTAAATATGCCAAACAAGTGGCAACACTGTTGCCTGTTGAATCAGAGGGTTTAGTTAAAAAACTAACTGATTTAAGTTAAGAGGCGTGTTGTGAATACACCAATATGTCAGATCGGGGAGGGATATAGCATAGAGCTAAGGTAATAGACCCTTTCGCGGTTCATCCTTTTTCAAAGCCATCCTGAACATAATGTTTGTTAACATTGCTGGAAAAAGTGCCGCAGCTCGGGCTGCAATCAGGCTCAGAGTAACCGGATGCCTAGCAAGCTCTGCGCTTGGGTACTCTAAAATGTTTTAAAGTTTCGATTTTCAACAGATCACTGCTTTTCAGAAATGGTTCCAAGCAGCTTTTTCTCTTCGAACATTCTCTGAAATGATGATTGTGTGGGTCGAGGTGCGTGAACTTTTTCACGGATTTGCCATTAAAAAGGCAATAAGGAAGCTAATTGGTCAGGGTGTGATTTACCTCCCACTCAATTGCGCCGCAATATTATTTCATTATACTTCTATAGGTACCTCTACTAGGCCAACTTGACATTGTGGGAAACTGCATGGTTGAAATATTGGTAAGAAAGGGCACTCTTGAAATGCTATACACAGGCAGAGAACTTGCGCGCTAATGCAAAGTCTTTCTCCCCCAAAGGGATAAGGAATGCACTGAGAAAAGAGTCAACTAAATATATTTCTCTCAACACAAGATCAGGGCCCCTCTGTAATGAGATGAGAAAGAGAAATGCTATCCGATAGGCAATCGCGACACCGTTTTACTTACGATGTATTTGCCGATCGCATCGCTTTGGTCTTTCGAATCGCATTACAGAATAGCCCCCCTGGTAACTATAACCAAATCATGAGCTGACAGATACATATTAAGTTGACTTAACTAAACTCTTTTCTCGGTGTGAGCAAGGAAGCTGCTTATGCTTGCAAATTGACTTAAAGATCTCTGTCCAATTTGAGTTTACGCAGTGAGGCTAAAAACTTCATCTAGGCATCACTGGCGCAATTACCTAGAGGATGATGAGGTGAAGTCACCTCCATTTTTTTTTATCTATTTTACATGGAACGACATATATAACGTCCAAGAGTATCCACAACTGGGTTTGATGACCGCAACCTAACCCAATCATAAGAGACAATGAAGTAAAATCCCCGGATTTCAATAAGTTTTGGCTAGTTAAAATACCAGAGATTGGTTAGGACATTAAAATTGCCAACGATAGTTAATACTAAATTTGAAATAAGCTGTTTTGTAGTCCAATCAATCTATAATAAAGCATAAGTTTCAAGTGGCTGTAAATTAGCTTTGATTAAATTTTTTTTTTTTGTTGCCATTAAAAAAAAATTGTCAACAATCAACGCTATTTTACAATCACTTGAAACTTGCTCTTTATTATACTAAAATTGAATGGGCTACAAAACTTTATTATTATTAACTTCTTCACTGCAGGTCATTAGGTTAGGGCCCCCCTTCGTTGAAAGTACTTTCGATATAAATTTATTTAGCTTTCAAGGCTGAAATACATATATCGATTAAAATATATAAATATAAATATAATAAATATAAATAATATCGAGAGATGTTTAAAATAATAGATAGTAGAAAGATATCGGTAAATCGATATTTTTAACACTAAATCGATAAGCCAAAAAAATTATTGATAAATATAACGATAACATTATACCAAGCGATATCGATAACAAACAAAGCACTCATATCCTTAGTTAACGATACTGCTACTTAATACTCGGAAAGGGCTCTACCCATATACTAGTTATATATCTTCCATAAAATCCTTCCTAAATAATTTAAAGTTCAGAGCTTTCGTTGCAAGATTACGCGTTGAATATGATTATGTATATAGTACACATAGTAAGTACATATACTATGTAGGCATATGTATGTAGATACCTCTTCACAGTGATTAAACCAACCAAACCCGCGAAAAGCATGATTAACATTAGCCCAGAATGCGCGCCTCAAATTACCCACAATGGGCGCACACAGATACGCATTAATGCTAGCAGTGAATTACCAGCAAAAACAGCCAACAGTTCTGAACTAGGATAGCTAATTGTAATGCATAGTTGCCACTCATCAGCGTTTAGTTAGCAGCCAACAACAGGCAGCGCAATTGCCACCAAAGCCACACTGTGCTGCTTGCTACTGGCTGCCGCCCCCACAAGCTGGTACATTGGATCATAAATGCCAATTAACAACAAACAAGTTAATAGTTATTTGCGAATGTTTTTTGTTTTTTTTGTTGTTGTTAACGCGGTACATGGTTATTGGAGTTACGCGCATGTCCTGCCGAATGGCGCAGCATACTGGTGGCCCAACAACAACAAAGCAACAATTTGCTATACTTTGCTGTATGTGTGCATGTGTGCGTTCCGATGTTCCATTGTGGTTTTGACCAACATTCACTAGCAAATTTTCAGCTTTCACATTGCCTTCACCACTCAGGCGTCCAGCCTTCGGTTGCCTGCAGAATAACAAATGTTGCTGCTGCTGCTGCTGCGCACTGACTTCTGCTAGGCTGCTGTTATTTTACGCCACAGCTGCTTGTTCTTCTTTCATACTGGGTACATCCTTGTCTTTTTGTTTTTGACGACCATTGAAACATAAAATGTACATATGTGTGTGTACATATATATTTACTTCTTGTGTTGGTATTTCATTATTATATTTGCTGTTGCCTTACTGACTATCAGATTGGACTGCCATGCATACTTGCGCAATTTCACTTACCAAAATACATACTCATATTATCTCTTATAAACAAACTTTTATGGCGAAAGCGAAATGAATTTTGCGAACGAAAGTGCTGTGCTTTTTGTTTTGTTTGTGTTGGTTAAACGCCGCCGCATGGCCACACATACATACATATGTATGTATCTATTCGTATCCTTTGGCTTACTTTGCTTCGCGCGTTTGCCAGCCGACCGTTATCGTCACGCCGTCACACCGTCACACCGCTTTCCCTTCAGCCCCTCAATGCTCAAAGCTCGTTGGTATCCTTGCTGTCGTCACCGTCGCCACTGTTGTCTCTGTTGCCATTGTCGTTTTTGTTGGCATTGTCGTCGCTGTTCTCGTCGCTACGACTTGCTGGCTATAAATACAAATGTCCTGGCCAGTATGTGGCTTAAAGCGCCACAGTAATCCTAGCCGTAGAATACATACCGCCGCGAGCGAGAGCAGTGCGATTAGAGGCAAGTGATCAGTGAAAATAATCTTTGAAAAAAAAATAACAGACTTTTTTCTCCAATTTGAAAGTTTAACTGATTCAAAAAAAAACTTGCAAAACTTAAATTGCAATTCGGCCGTTTAGAAAGCGAAATTATTTCGAAATTAACTGACGTGACACAATTAAGTGAAAGTATAAGGGATATTTAAATTAATAACGGACAGTGTTCCAGTGTGCAGTGATTCAGTGATTTGAATGCATTAGAAGGTGAATAACATAAAGCAATTTTTTAATATATTTAGAGTTTTTGCATTTTTTGTATGTCAAGATATATGAAATGAGTTAAACATCCGAATTTTCCGAGGTGATTTTTTGTTAAAATAAAGCCTAAACCGGCCATGTTTTATATCGAAATGTACATACTACATATACAGCGAATACACATTTTAATTTCTTTCATGTTTGTTGATAAAGAATGGTTGCCCTATAAAGGCCTCAGTGATGTATTTGAGGTGAAAAACTAATAGGCTCCTAGTGAAATTGCAATTTTTTTATAATTTTTAGAGATGGGTATTGCCAGATTTTGACAATAACTTAAACGTAGAATGCGTGATAATATTAAGAGCATATTCAGTTTAAAAACTGTACATTACTTTCGATTTTATTGGATTGAATTTTGAACCCGCTTCCAGTGCTACACATCTTTTAATGATTCATATAACTTTTTAAATAAATTTAGTTTAACTTTTTAAATGGGTGGCAGCCGTCTTTATTATTCTTAGTGTTCGTGCTAAATATTTCCTAATACTTTTTCGTTTGACGCCCATATTTTAATATTCCATACAGTGACTTATGAATAATTTAAACAAAGTCGACTTGTTAAAAATATTTGCAAACTAAAACCTTTTTAAATAAATTTAGTTTAAATTTTTAAATAGGTGGCAACCACTTTCAAAATATTTTTTAACTGAAACCTTGTTAAATCTGTTTCGTTTGACAGACGTATTGTAATACACATTTAAATTATCTAATTCCGTTAATTAAAGTAGAATTGAGTAGTCCACTTGTAAAGTGTGCTATGTAAAATTTTTTCGATTTTTAGTTTTTAGTGGGTAACGCACTAGTAATTAAAGTACATAATTGTAAAGTAAAGTAAAGTGATTTAACTTGAATATTTGAAGACACATTTATAAAGCGACTGTAGCTGAGTGTGTAGAGATGCTTGCTGTTATTTGCTAATCCCGTCAGAGGCAACATGTTAAAATGATAAAAAAATTTCTGTTTTGTATCTCCGAATTATGAAAAAGCATCTGTGAAGTGCAGAACAAAAATTTATTCAAACGAAAAATCGCCAACCAAAAGTTTGGTTAATGTAAACAAAATTGTGGTTAATATTACCAAATCATTGTTGACAATATCAACCAAGGTATTGTTAATATTAACCAAAAATCACGTTGATTCTTATTCAAATTTGAATTTGGTAATATTACCCAATTTTTGATTGATTTTTCTCTCAGTGTAGAAAACTGCTTTAGGCCGTATAGACTGTTAATGTTATGTTATGTAATAATGTTAGATGTAACCTGTTGTCGTAGTCGTTTTTTATTTTTACTTATGGCTTTCTATTGCAAGTGGACTACATAATTTAGTTTTTAAAACAGGTTGTTACCCTCCTACAAGTAATTTAGAAATAAAGTTTCTTCTATGCAATTTTGATTGAAGTTACTTATTTAACCTATTGCATACCTTGAATTAAACCTTGTAAACAGGTAGCCACCATCTTCAAAGTATTTTCAAACCGCCACTTCTTTTGTTTGGTACTCATATCGGGATACATAGTTCAAACTTGGAATTGCTTTAAATTAAGTTAAACTTGATTTTTTAAACGGGTGGCAACGCTCCAACATGCATGTACATATGTCATAGCTACATACTCTGCGATTAGGTAATACATATTTCTCCGGAGCTGCGCCATCTGTTACACAAAAGACGAAATACATACATAAATACCTTTCGAAAAGAAAAAAATCTGAACTTTTGATTCAGGAAAACAAAAACATAATCATTCGAGCGGTTTTCGAGAATTTTGACAACAAAAAAAATTTGTAAATTTTTTTCAAATTTTTGTACCGACAAATGCTCAATATTTGTTGAATTTGTATTAAATTGGCATTCAATAATATTTCTATTAGCGCGGGTTGAAAATTCGCTACGTTTCTCTAACCACTTGGGTAGGGCGGCGCTTACGGTTTTTCGCATAGCTCCCAAAAGATATATCCAAAAGCGTTAAATCAAACGATTTGATAGTCAAATCACATCGTCGAGTTTCCTGGGAGTTTGTCGCACTATGAACGCGTCTAATTTTGGGGGTATTCTGTTACCTTGGCTTGATTTCATTTGTCGCTAGATCTTTTGTACATTTGTATGTATTTTTATCCATTTTGGAGCTATGCTAAAAAATTATATCTACCCTAGTTTGTGCCCTAATTCATTTATCTGCACATAGGCTGTACTATATATAGTACATACATATGTATACATCATTCAAACAAAAACAATAGTTTGTCAAGCAGCATTGCAATGCATACGAATTAAATTTGTATGTAAATATTAATCCCTACACTCATAAATAAAAATATTCGCACTCATTTTGTAGTCGTTGCAGTTTTGTTTACCGCGCTAATTAAAGAGTCGTAAGTACATGGATGGAGGGCGGCATCTGCATAAATGCATATTTATGGATGGGCAACTGCATGAAGTTGCAGTACCTCTTAATTGTATTAGGTAGGAGGTTGCTTTAGTGTCAGCTGCTCAAATACAAATACATACATACTAACATACGTTAACATTTGTAATATAGTTATTTGCTACACATGTAGCAAGCAGACATTATCCCTTCATAGGCAACCAAACAGCATGCGAGTGCAAACATTATGGTTAAATTATGTTGCCACAAATACAACAAATAAACAAATAAACAAAAACCCCTCACACCCCCAAAAAAAAAAAACGATAAAGTTGTTACCTTCTTTCGTCATGCTTGCTGAAGTGCTTGCTGCTGGTGCTGTGATTTTAATTGAAAACATACGAAAAGACTCAGCAACAATAAAAACAACAACAACGCAAACTATGCACCGCACATTTGTAGAAAGTCATAAATAAGCTAACATGCATAGATATGTATGTAGAAAATTTCGAATAAGCCACAATTACAAAATAGAGTTAAATATACACTACTTTTAATTTCATCTGTTTCGCCATGGCTTGTTGAGTTTTCACAAAAATTCAAATGCAAATGAAAGCGAGAAGTACCAAAATAAAAACACCAAAAGAGTTGCAATGAATATTACAAAAATTTGGAGATGTAAGAAGGCAAGTTGTTTTTTTTTGATTGCAAAACGATAGTGGAGAAAATCTGCAGGCATAGTGGGTGTGCGTCTAAATATGTTCATATGTATGGAAACATATAGGTACATATAGGACTTTTGTATGTACATTTGAAGATACAGCTTTATTTACATAAAATAACCATAGATTTTGACTATAGTCTAGTAGAAGAAGCTTGTGAAGAAACCAAGCAAAAGTGAACGAAACGCTTCAATAGATACAGATTTCAATATGGACTATCCATAAGTCGGCTGAGAACGCGAAAATAGGCAAGCATAAAACTCCTGTCGTCATCGAGTACCAGCTCTATAGTAAATATTTTTACTACAGAGGTATGCAGGGCAAGGGCTCAGTATCAACATTGCATAGCTCTTTTTCTTAGGGACTCCACAAATTTTCTTCATATTCAAGACAAGATGAGTAGATGCTATAAACTGGCAAACCTAACCTACTTAGGCCGAATTAGATGTCACGTCTGGTTGACACTTTAGTCTTAAGGTTCCCATACATTTTCCAACTATGAAAGATTGGAAAGGTGGCCTGCTGTCGGTAAATGATGGTAGTTCATCTGAGCTGCTGGATCAAAGATGGAAAAGGGAGTCGACTCGCCTGCCTGATAACTGTGGTGTCTTTCAGGCCATAGAGAAGATGGCTTGTCTCATACGGAACGTCACTTTATTTGCTGACAGCCAGGCGGCATTGCAAAAACTAGGTTCCAAGGTAGTAGAGTCGAAAGAAGTTCGCAAATGTCGCACATCGCTGTCTCACTGAGTCACGTGAAAACCTTTCTCTGCTAGGTTCCTGGACATAGCGATATCGACGAGAACGAAATAGCCGATGAGAATTGCAAATTAGCGAATGGGATAACTCTATACTACCACCGATTTCTGTTCCACTAATTAAGAATACCACAACCATAACAAAAGACTATGACTCAATCGGGACGACTGTGAGGTCTCAAGATAAGAGCCCCCTTTGCAATTTTAGATGTTGCTCGAATCATAGATCGAACCCCCTAAAAAATGTTTTGAGTCTAAGGTAACCCCTAACTACCTGAATGTGTACGTGGGCCGAAAGAAAGATGCTGTTCAGGTTTGGTCTTATTTCAGCTTACTTAATACTTTATTCCATTTTTTTTGTTGTGTTTTTTTCGGATTTGAGTACTGCTTTTTCCACCGTAGCCGAGTGCTTGGAGGTCTTTCAAATAGCGGTCGGCCTACATGATCACGGATCTGCAATTCGAGTTGAATTTCGGAGCTTCTATAAATAGAGGTCGAAGGTTGGCGTGCCGGCTTGAGGAGGGCTGACGCGGCGAGTGTTTCCATAGGTGGGTCGTAGATGGGCGTGTGTGTCGATCTTAGTAAATCCTATAAGCGGCCAGACTATTGCAGCATCTTAAACGAATGATTGACAATCTCGCTGCGAAAAGGCAATATTTTTGCACAGAAATTTGACAGAGTGCAGGGCAGCCATGGATGAACTACTACATGCTGGCACGGATGTGCGCTTGTACTGGGTTCCTCGGGTATACCGATGCAACGTTAACTAGGCGGCCGACACATTCGTCGAATAAGGCTTTCTATCGGAAACTGTACAGATAGGGGAGGTGTCGATTTCCCCATTAAATGGGACCACGACCACAGCACGATCCCGTAGACATAAAAGCCGTAGCCCATATCACGTAATTGCCAGGGGTAAGGACAATGTAAGGACGAAATAACATACTGGACACTGTTGGTTGGCTTTCCACGAAATAAGATAAAATGACTAGGAGTTGTGGAACAAATGAGTAGAAAGAGGAACCCATCCTCTGTGAGTGATCTGCCCTTAAAACAATACGCCTATTCAGCCTAACCTAATCGTACCCCTAAATACTTGACCCTATTGGAAATTTCCAAAATCAGACCTCTAGGCAGAATGGTGTTCGTTAATCAACATATCGCTGCCAAAAGCCTCATACTTTATCCTTGCAAAGGCGGAGCAGAGACACATAAATCCTCATCTTCAAGCCAAGAAGAGCGAATTGGGTTGTCATGTATGTTTGTGCCACGTAAAGTAATGAGTTCAGTAAAAGCAAAAACATAGCGCGGTCCTCCGAGATTGAGGGCAACATAACCTTGCCCACTTGCATACGCCCCGAAGCCTCCCAGTCATAGCTGAGCATATTATTCACACACTTTCTGACGGTGCCTCCGATGGCCGAAGGTGGAATATTATAACTGGTCGCGTACCGAGGAATACCTGGTCTGAGCTGACTCTGACTTTTTTGACATACACATACAGACATTTTAATAAGCTAACTTTGGATTGCCCCTTTATCTTTTTGTGGTCGATTCTAAAAAAAAAGATGAGAAAATTTTGTGTTCGTTTCTTAAAATTCTCTGCCCTTTGAAGCATTGTCAGAGGAGATGGTTGCCCTGAAAAGCAAATGGTTGCTGCTTAAAACGGCAATATTATGAAATGCGTCACCTAGAAAAAGATAAGAAGCTAAAAACATGCCCTTTTACAGGGTTGAGTGTAACAATAAAACACATTTTGCACCGCAGAAGGGCAACAATTTTTTAGAAGAAACGACATCACCATAAATCTATTAAAACGCACCAGTTACACATTTTCTACAATACATCATCGTCATGCACAGACAAACACTCTCACCCGCAATCAGCAAAAGAAAGTGCGTATGGCCCACATCAAACCGAGATAAAACTTTCCACTTAATAAACACAACTCTTCGGCGACTGGGCTGGGCTGGGGGCTTGCTCCTAAACATGTAGCGTTGCTGCAGACCAACACGGATCTGCTCCCAATCTCCAATTGCGATTAGGGGCAATTTGTATGCGCTTTTACTTCCACACATTTGTATCAAGCGACACTTACTGACATATGTACGTATGTATGTACATGCGTTTGTGTGAACGCCTAACCACTCATTTGTGCCTTTGGTTATCCCCATGGTGCCATAAATAACCAAGTTACGAGTAGATATTATTGTAGTTCAATTTATTGCGAATTTTCCACTCAACGATTTTTTTTTTTGCCTTTAAAATTGATTGGCGCAAATACAAACGCGTGGAAGGGCAACGAACGCATTTGGTGTTAAATTTTACACATATACGGTTTGGTACATAAATAATCTTACCATTTGCTTCCTATTGCCCTCGACCTCATGCTGATTAGACAATGGTTACGTTTTTTATTATGAAAGTCTTTAACACTTTTCATGATAAATTTCGGAGCCTACGCGTGTGCCTATTTACGACTGATAAGCCAGCGCAAATTGTGGCATTCATAAACTTTTTATCAATGATATTTTTGAAATTATTTGTGCGTGAAAATTTTCCCTAAAAATTCCCATTTTTTTAAAACCACGGTTGGCTCAAATTACACTTTTGTTTCTGTAATTTGTACGAGCAGGTAATTAAAAAACTGTAATTTACAGTTAAAACTTTGAACATGGCAACATTGCAACGGGCAAACCTAAAGGTGTGGTTAAACATGGCAATACTAGCGCTTTTTCTACGCGTTTCGCTGTCAAAATGCGAAATCGAAAGTCTACTTTCCCGTGTAAACAGCCGGAAAGTAATTTTTGGAGATTTGCAAAAATCACTTTCCGAAATGAAAATTGCAAGGTGTAACTGCAACTGAAATTATGAATTTATTCTAACGATATGGAGTATGTATTTAAGTATTAATGTATTAGGCTGTTTCGTGCACAAAAAGTAGTATCGCAAAGTTAGATTTTCAGAAATAAAAACTGCTTTTGCAAGTCAGTTTACATGCAAGGTGTAACTGTTCCTGAAATCCCTTTTGGAAATTCTTGAGTTTGACAGACTTTTGAAAAGGACTTGCACTTGCCACGTCTAACAGCTACTTAACTTCAGTGGCCTCCACTTGCAGATTGTAGAATAGGGTGGTCCAAAAATGCATGTAAAATAGTAAAGTCGGAATTTTTATGCTCTATATCGAAATAAGTATACCCCTATTTTTTTATTTTGATCAAAAAATATTTAGAGGCCGCTCAAAGTTTTCCATGTATTTTGTATGGGAAAAAAAGAACTTTTCGTGGAAATGGTATGGAATTCTTGAAAATCAATATTTTTCGAGCGGAAAACTCAGTTTCTCTTCAACAGATTCCCAATAATAAAACCCAATTATTGGAAGGTGAAAATCATAAATATAGTTAGTCTCGCATAAGGCTGTTTTTACAGTTAGCCATATTTTCCCACAGAAACACTAATGTGATCCATTGTCAACAGAGTGTGCTTCGATTGATACTGGTCACAACCTAACGGACCTCTTTCGTTTCACTTTGTGATACAAAGGAGAAGCGGCTGCCCAGTGATGGTGAACAAGCGTCTAATTTTCGGCGACATTAAATCGTTCCCAACACCAGGAACGGAGCTCACTTAAAGTTGGAGAACAAAATGAAACTTTCGGCATCTTTATACCCACACGTTATGAAAACTGCGTTGCTTTGAAATTATTATTTTTAGGTCTAAAGTAGATATAAAATATTTAAATACCACTGAAGTAACCGTGGCATCCATCTGCTCCACTGCGACAACGCCCATTTAAAATATTCATATAAATATCCGCATATTTATTGACCCGTAAATGCAATGGCATCGTGTTGGTAACTATATTTTGACTGCGAGAAAAAATGGCATTTTCATTGCATTTTTATTGCGCGCAACAGAAAATGGACAACGTGTCGCAGCTGGCGTCAAAAGAGTTTGTGGTTTAATGGTGCGACGATTGAGAGGCGCTTGTGCACTGCCCGCTGTTTATGAATGTCATTGTTTTTAATTTTACAACTTTTTTTAGCAATAAAATATTATAAAAAATATAAAATCTGTGATTTCATAGAAATAGTGCAAAATGCAATTGTAATGGCTAGAAGTGAGTAATTTGAGATGGATAAAGATAAAATAAAATAAAATAAAATAAAATAAATTAAAATAAAATAAAATAAAATAAAATAAAATAAAATAAAATAAAATAAAATAAAATAAAATAAAATAAAATAAAATAAAATAAAATAAAATAAAATAATATGAAATGAAATGAATTGAAATGAATTGGAATGAAATGAATTGAAATATGTATAATAATATTAAATAAATAAAACAAACAACTAAACAAAACTCAACTAAAAAATTTAAAATTTAATATACGCATATAAAACAAAAGTAAATACATTTAGGTAAACAATAATCCTTGGACAAATAAAATTAAATTAAAATAAAGCGAAGTCAATGAAGTTAAATTAAAAAAATTATAAAAATTCGGAAATAAAGAAGAACTAAGTACATATCAAAAACCTATATACGTATGTAAATAAACATTTATAAAAATAATAATAATAAACAAAAGAAATAAGTATACATTAAAAAGTCCCAAAAACAGAAACGTAAAAGCGCGTACATGTGTATGCATTTAAGTTGTATCATTTATGAAGAAGATTTTATAAAAACATTTAATTTATTAATTTTTTCTACATTTTTCTTCTCCTCCATGCTGGGCGTATTTGAATTTCAATGCCGCTTTTCGCAACATTTGCAACAATTTACATTAATGGCCAAGAGCAGCAGAGTAACAAATATAAAATTCCGTCAGTTGAGCATACACAAAGAAACAAAACCAAGACAAACAACAATAAACGAGCAAATTGAATTGTTGGAAAAATTCGGCGCCATTTAGGGGAAGCCAACGACGATAGTCCACCAGTGGGAGCAGCGGCAGCAGCAAACGCTGGCAACAAATAAAAGGCAAGCGCTGAAATAACGTCGATACGCACCAGCACCAGTACCAACTCAAATAAAAGTGAAATTTTTGCCACACGCCACCCAATAAAATAACCGGAAACACAATGGTAACAGCACAATTGGCAATTCGACGCAACAGCAGCCATAGCAGCAGCAACACCAACTCCAACAACAGACACAAAATCAACAACAAGAAACAGAGTGGAACTATGTGCAGCGGCAGTGGCAGCAGCAGCAGCCGCAGCAGCACTCAAGTGAAATGTCGCCGCAATGGCGTCGCCTCAGCGCCATCACTCAGTCTGGGCCTTTGGCTATTGCCGGTGTTGTTGGTGTTGCTGGCGTGGCAGCAGCAGCCATGTGAGGGACGTTATCTGCCGACAAGGTCACATGGCGACGATTTGGATAAATTGCGAGAGTTAATGTTGCAGGTGAGTGCAAAGTGAAAATATAAAGTAAAAAATAAGAAAGAAAAACAGCAAAAAAAATGAGAAATTACAAAAATATGTTCGTCCAAGCTGAGCCAGAAGCGCAGCGGATGGGTGTGGGAAAGTCACATGCAAAAATAAATGACTTAAAATAAAAATTGTATGGGTATGCTGCGGTTGCAATTCAGCAACACAGCAATTTATAATCGCCCCTTTCCGGCAGGCCCTCTCTCGTCAACACTCCAAATGTTTTTACACGTACATATATCATGCACTTTTTCTTGCCATCACCTTCTGACTATAAAAGTCCACCTGTATTCAAATGTATACGCATGCATGTATGTATGTATGTGTGAATAACTTCTGTTTTTTTTTTTGAACTGGGAATGACACCTGTATTGGTTAAAATACTGCAACTACCAAAATTGGTGATATGAGCGGGAATGCTCAACAGCAGTGGATAAATGCATATGTATGTATGTATGTACTATGTATGTGTAATTTTTCCCGCCCGTATCGAATTGCATTGAATTGCACATGAGCGGGGCGTAATTGATGCAATAAAGTAGCAGCAGCCAAATTTGCTACCAGAAATGTACGCGAGTATGTAAACAATTTTTCAAATAAAAAATATATGTAATATTAATCAGTCGAAACGAAATAAATGACAATTCCAATCGAGTGTGACGTGCGCATGCGCGAGCCACTCAAAATTCAATTATGCGCACATACGCATACCGGGCGGTGACAGTGTACTACAGCAAAAAAAAAAATGCGGATAAATCGGGAAGACTGCAGCATCGCGCACAAAGAAATATGGGACAGATACCTACTACTTTTGATTTCTTTAACGTGGAATGAGCTCATAAATAAAAATCAGTCAGTAACTTTTACTTTTAAGTCATCGATAAAAATCAGTCACTGACTTTTATTTTTTAAGTCAAACGTATAAAAGTCATTATAATTTTTCGCAGTTAAGCAGGTGTTGGAGAACAAAAGTTAGCTGCGACTTACACAAATGACTTTTATAAGTATGACTTACAAAATAAAAGTCATTGATTGATTTAGATTGCTATCTTTTAAAAGTAAAAGTCACTGACTGAATTTTATTGATGGCTTGTATAAATAAATGTCTTTAATAACTGTTATCTAAGACATAAAATATAAGAATCAAAAACAACTGTTATTTGCAGATTACACTGTGGGAAAGCCGAAACCAGCCAGGACTTTGTTAATATTTTCTGAAAGTATACCCATGCAGTAGTAAAACATTCGATGTATTTGAATGATGGTATTTTGATATTTTGTCGTACTAAAGTTTTCATGTCTCGGCCTAAGTAGTTTTCAAAAAAAAAAAAGAAAAAATTGTTACAATAAATGTCTGAGCGAAATTAAAGCTTAACCATATATGTAAAATTTCATGGAAAATATTTTCGTAGAACACTTTAACCCATTAGCTCCCACCTGATGGTTTCGTTTTGACCCTTCAAGAATCTCCGTAAAAGCCAAATTTCGAAGTTCTTTAGAGGATTGATATATTCTAGAAATTGATTCTTCGGAAAATTTTAGTAGGGCTCTTTTCAGCCAAAAACTTCATGACACCAACGTAAAAGTCTCTCTATAAAATTAAAACAAAAAACCTATGCCAAGAAGGAATAACAACCAAACTCAATTAATAAAAAAATTTGTGGTAAAAAACCAAGTTTTTTTTGCTGATTTTTTAATCTTAATTTTTAGAAACTTTTACGTCGGTGGCATGAATTTTCTAGAATATATCAATCCTCTAACGAACTTAACAAATTTTCTTTTTGCGGGATTTCTTGAAGTAGGGGTCAAAACGACCCTTTCAGGCGGGAGCTAATGGGTTAATATTTTCTGCGCATAATATTTCCCATGAAATTTTATTATATAAATGCCTTAACTTTTAATTTCGCTCAGAATTTGTTTCTATAATTTTTTCCACTCTTTTGAAAACTACTTAGGCGGGGACATGAACATTTTAGTAGGCCATAAATTAAAAATACGAGCTAACTTTTGCAAATCCTTTGAGTGTTTTATTACTGTATATCTATACTTTCAGAAAATATTAGCCGGTTTGAATTGACATAAAATTGTCGCACAGTGTTTTTTTTTATAAATAAAAATAAAAAAAAACAATTCTTATTTTGATTAGATTTGTAAAATAAAAATCAGAAATAACTGTTATTTAGGGAGTAATTAAATAAAAGTCAGAAAATAATTGTTAAATAGCTATTTTTATAATAAAATACGTACCATTGTGCCACGTAAAGTGTCCCCAGGCAACAGTCCCTCAAGTTGTCTGCAGTGTCATCTGCACAATGAAAGCCAATACATACCTAGCAAGGTCCTCTAAAATTGAGGGCAACATTAGATTTGCCCACCTGCAGCCCCACGAAGTCTCCTAGTCACAACCGCAGGTGCGAGTGGCAATACCAGGTATGGACTCCAGTACTTACGGATGTATTACCGTACGAATGTTGGGCTGAAGTTGAGCCAGTTTGTGAGTTATAATTTTTTATTCCAAAAGAAATAATTTCAAAGTAAAAGGTACTTCGAGAGTTTGCAAAATTTTCCTATTACCCCGCCCGAGTCAAGCAATAATTTGTTAAAGTGTCCCTCAATTATGACTTTTTGTTTTATCATTCTAAAAGTAATTAGACACACTTTTTGCTCAGAATTTAAACACTGTGTGCTGGATACTTTCCTATCCATCACAAAAATTCCCCCCCCCCCCCCCCAAAATGGCCAACAGCACATGACCGGAGTAGAGTTTTTGTGATGGACCAAGATGCTGATGACGAGTCATGCAAAAATCGTAAAAGTCATAAAAGTTGAGCTTACATCACAGCGGTAAGCGCTATCACAAAAAAAGGCACAACAACAACAACAACAGCAACGTTTAAGTGAGACAACCGTAAAATTGCAACAATGAAGCAACATACATACAAACATACATATACATATGTACATAACTACCACTGGAAGCACGAAAATTAAGTGCAACTGCGCTGGTAGCAACAAAAACTACGGAATGCCACTTATTTTGGTAGTCACATAAATGCTGGCAAAAATTAAAAAAAACAAGTAAGAAAGTCTAAGTTCGGGCGGAGCCGAACATTAAATACCCGGCGCAAGTATTAAATATATGTTTTTTCACCTTTCCGAAACCTACCGCTAGATGGTAAGCCGGGGTGTATCAATGTTGAGTAAATTAACGTCCTTAAATTTCGAAATATTGCAGTTTCAAGCATTTATGAAATTTACCGTTATATGAAAAGCGGCCCCAATTTNCAAAATTTTGCTAATTGGCCGCTGTGTGCCGTGCGGAGGGGATTGGCATCAACTCAAGTTGTGCATCAACTCAACTCAAGCGCAGTGTTGCCACTTACTCGGACGCATGTTGCCGGCTCGGCTGCTGCCGATATTTTTGCTGCTTTTGTTGTTCTACAGCGCAATTGCTGTAATAATGATGCGCTTAAATTGCACTTAATGCAACGCAGTAAAACCCAACACCGACGGCACGGCGAGCAGGTGGGCCTTCCGCTAAATCTTTTTCTCTTCCTCAACTGCTTTTGCTGCTGCTGCTTCTTCCGCGCTGCACGACTTTATCAATGGTGTCCGCGCGCCACTCGCTCTTTATGACAGGTGGCAGGTGTGCGGCGCGAGTTGCATGCCGAATTTCCTGTTCTATTTCGTAATCGTATTTGTGTGCGGAAAAATGTGATTTCCGAAGTCAAAAAAAAAAAAAAAAAAAAAATCATAAAATAATAATAAAATATCGTAGCAAGCATTAGAAGCGTTTAAAAATCGAGTTGTTGCATTAAAGTGCTATCGTTAAGCTGCGCCAGCATTCAATTGGCTATTGCGCATGCGTACGATGCATCAAAAGTGAACAGCGCGGTCGTTTCGCCTTTTTCGGCGCATTCTAAGCCGGCGTATGTTCATAATAAACTCCACTTGAATTGGTGTTGTAATACCCCTCGATTGTCGTTGGTTGCTGCAACATATTTTGTATCGAAGTGGAATGGCTAATCATTTGAGGCGTTCAAAAGCGATTATGCGCTCACTAATAAAGTTATTGGCATTCGACTGGTTTTTGTTGGTGTCCAAGTGGATCTCCAATTAATTGTTTGTGATTGGCAAGCGTATGAATGGGTGCAAGTCAGACCTAGTTGGTCAATAAGATTCGGACAATCATAATTGAGCAATGTTTTGAGCAATTCGGCTCATCTGTTAAGCAATTAGTAGGGATTTTAGTAAAGCAGTTGCAATGCAGACGACAGGAATATTAGAACGTATAAAATAAATTATCGGATCCGGCGACTGAAATCATTTTTGGCAGCAGTTTAATAGGAAGTGCGGGCTGGATTTGCCAAAAATGGAATAGTAGCAAAGTAAAATAGAGCTGGAGAAATATTTTCCTAGCATGCTTAGTCATATGGAGAGTACTACGAAACCACGAATGAAAACGTAGTAATAGTAGGATACCATCTAAAATCTGCAAAACCGAAAAAACGGGGGAATTTCGGCGTCATTCTTTCCCTTAGAACAGAATTCGGAGTTCCATACGCCTTCTCTATTTACCTGCGGTCTTAAGATGCTACATGGAGCAGGGGAGAATGAACTAGCAAGTTGCGGCTGCACACTGAATGTGTCCCACGCGATGAGAATGGGTGACTGGCTCATAAAGATGAAAAGGAGAATTGTCGAAATGTATCATTCGAAGGCTAGTCCTACGAACTACTTATGTATGTAAATTCAGGGATCTCTTGGCAATGAGCAAATACCAACAAATATGCCGAAAGGATTCACTTACCGTTCAATAGGTACTTTCTGGGTGAGTACCTAGCCCTCGCAAGGTTGAGCCTTAAGACATTCGGCAATCCATTTCTGTAGAATATTTCAGATTGCAGCCGGTTCTCTCTGTATGACGAACTGAAACTCATTACAGCCGCCAAATGGGTGTCGGTTGCATGAATGGTGGAATAAAAAGGGCAAAACAAACAAGGTCCTGCTTTGGTAGATATTTTATAAGAGAAATGTCTGAATTACTGAGCCTAGCTCTATCTTGCATAATTTAACAAAATTTCAGACTCAATTTCAGTAGATCCTATATCTAATAAATATGTAGTGCTGTCTGTCTATCAGAGCTAGCTTTACTACTAACGCGTGCCGTCATTCCTAAGTCTCGTATAAGCATCACAGGCATGACTGCGAGGTTTTCCTGGAGTAGTTTCTGAGTGACACCAAATTCATCGGGATATAACCCGGGCCTTATATCGAAGTTAAACTAGAATCCACTGATGTAGTTAGAGATGGCTTCCCTATCTAGTCTGCGAATTTATTTCTTACCGATCTATTTTCGATTCCGAATTGATCTGTACCCAAAAGATGTCGTTCGTCGCAGCTCAAGCCCATAAATCGCAACAGGAAACGATAAAGTGATTCACTTTCATTCTTATCACGGCAAATTTAGCAAAAGGAGCTCGTTGGTATTTAATATAGCCGCGTTGGTAGAACACTTACCACAAACATGTCGAGTTGCAGAAGCTCTTGTGTGTTTTTTCTCCTTGACCGTGGGAATAATGGCCTAGAGACCTCCCAACCATCTTGTATTGTTTATAGGACATTTGTCAGAGCCCCGGTGTATTCATTTATTTTCCTCTTATAATCCGCATTTGGTTTTTCATCTGGAGCAGAAGAGTTAGCCTGGATGGTGCAGCTGTCTTTCTACAGAAAAAAGGGTTACTGAACTACAAATGCTCCGATGATATACTGGACCGGCGCCATCAGTGTAAAAAGATATACATACATACATGTACATATATATCAGCACCTATCCCTGGTGGGCCTACATCACCTACTTCTCTTGTCGAAAACTGCTCCAAGTTCGTTGGCTTTCAAAAATTTCGTTCCATAAATCTGAGTGCGCTCTTGCGGCCACACCATAAAGAAAATGTCCCGCAATTGCAAGAAAAAACCCTCTAAATCTTTGCACTTTTTTAATTACTTTCTTGTTGTTATCTTTGTTGAGGGCCTACCAAAAGAATATCTGGGTTACAAACAGTTTAGTGACTCTTGCTTGTATGAGCAAATTACACGAGTTTCTGTTTTTTATTTGACGGCACACTCTTGAAACTTCACAGATTTGTTGTATTTGATGCCAATGTGCACTGCCTCTAATTCGATCATTTTATTTGAAAACCTCGCAGTTATTAAAAAACAAAACAATTATGATTTTTCGAGTGAAAATAAAAAAATTAGTAAATTCCGTACTTTTTCGCCTAAATAAACATTCAAAAAATGCGTGAGATTTGCTCATATATAATAGGCAATCGTTTTTCAAAAACTCTTTTGTTGGCCTAGTAATCCGCTAGACTCCTCTTAACACTCTCATACATTCAGATTTTTCCTAATTTAATTCGAAGTGCAAATTGTTGCCTAGGTTGCTCGATACGTAGAAAGAGTTCCTCCTAGTCTTGCCAGAGAAAAAAAACTTGATAAAATGTGCCGAAAAAATGTCTTAAAGTTGTAATACAAAACCGTTTCTCCGGCGAAATTTCCTATAAGAGAGGAAAATTTAAGGCCACTTATGAGTCTATCTCTAAGTTGAGTAGAAAAATCGACTCAGACCATCTGAACTAAATGCAGTCCAACTTTCTAAATTTTTCGAATAATTATAACTGAGGCCCAAGTTAATTATACAAACATAATGGAAGATTTGATTTTATTACAACTGCTGTTAAGCTTCCATTCAGGGGTTGAAAAAATAAAATCTAAAAAGTACTAACTGCAAATTTAAGAAAGCAGACTGCCTCTATAACTACTTCGTCATGAGTATTGGACTTCGATTAGTCGCCAATAGCAACTAAGAGTTTTAAATTTTACAAATAATTTATACTAACTAATAAATTACAATAAAAATTGCATGACCAAAGTAATAAAATAACTGCTCATTACTTTATAAATTGTTTGTTTATAAAACGCGCAAAAATTTATTACTAATAAAAAAAATCGGCTACTCTTAGTTCTACATATGTACGTATATATGTATAGCCATTTTATTGGTACTTTTTCTTGGCATCTTGGTTTATGTGTTTCGATTTTTTTTTTTATTTGAGTTGCATTTTTCTATCCAAATGGATTGCAATTTCTTTTTTGCTTTACTCCTCATTGTCTTTTCAGCCTCTCATCATCGCAATGGATCATAATATTTTTAATTGACTCTTAAAAATTACATAAATACTTTGATAATCTCTTCGAAGATGAAAGTTATTAAAATGTAACTTGAAGTCATATCGGTAATTTGTGGCATAGTTACATAAATATTTCTAAGCATTTGGCTGATAGTGCACAGTGTTTCAGTGCCTGCCTTCGTGCTTCAAATAATTATTATCTGTTTTCTCATGAAACTAAGGTAGCTCTCAAAAATTATGAAGCGCCAGCTCGAGTGCTTTGCTTTCTTATAAATTTAATAGTAAAATTGTTATTTCTACTCAATTGCCAAACTTATTTCCAAATGTACTCAGCCCACTGTGCAAATGATATGTAGCAGTTTTGCACTTCAACTCAGCATTTTAAATGCTTTCAGCGGTGTAGATAAATAACTTTCGATTTAGTGGTTAAGTGGTGATGTATTGGTCAAAATCAGATAACTACCATAAGGCATATCTTCCATAAATACACAAGTAACTCATTGGTAATGAGGAACAAAGAGGAAAGGAAATTAAATTCCGCAATGATTATGATTTTTTAAGGTTCGTTAGGGTAATCGATTCAGCGAATCGACCACAACAGCGCTTACAAATATGCTGTCAAAATGTTTGATAAATTATTCATTTAACTGAGATTTTGCCTTTTTAATTGCTTAGTAAGCGAATTCCCACGAATTCCACGAAAATTTTACTTAAAATTTTTATTTTGTATTTCAAAATCATTAAAGACGCTGAGCACTGAATTTCGACGGCAGAGTGGAAGATCGACCAATCTCAGCAATTGATTCAGGAACGCCCTACCTCTATATAAATTCAATATATCGAAAGCTGAGTCTGCGTAGAATGTTAGGAAAGTGTAACCGGACACAGTGCTGTTTGATTTTTTTTTTACGACTTGACAGCTTAGAGTAGAGTTACGCTGGCCAAAGTACGGTTACTTCGCTCTTATAGCAACGTACCAAGCTACCTTACAACAAACTATGAGAGTCCTGGATTCTAAATAAGTAACTCGAAACGATGAAATCTCCTGTTATAATGACGTTTTTGCTTAGATGGAATATGCAAAAAGGAACAAGAGTAGACTGAAAATAATTAACGTACTGATTGTTATGTTCTTTGTATTTCTTCAGTCAGTTACTCGTTTCATATTTTTCTGTTTTTTATGGCGTTTTTGTTTTTTCTTTTTAATATCCATTGCAAATACACAATTACTTTCGTGTTGGGTGTCCATTCCACATTATATAATCTCCCCACTTAATATTTGTGAGATTTCTCATAATTTTTGTTATAACTTTTTCATCCATCATTTCCATCATTCACGCCGTTCATACTTACTCCTTACTCATTGCGTTTTTTTTAAGTGAGCTGAAGTGTTAAGATAAGGCGGGTGTAATAATCATTACGACAATTAAAAGCATTATTTGCAGATTTTTTCCTCCTCTTACAACAGCTGTCCAACTAAGTATTTAGGTATGCGCTGAGTGGTAAAAGTTCATCGTTATGCGAATACTTGTATCGTTTTACAAATTTTCGCCACTTTAATTGTTCGTCGTGTTGGGGCGCCGCTTAAGGGGGTAACTGCTCAGCGATAAAAACAAAACAAGACGAATACGCTATGCCTTAATTGACACAAATGCGATGATATACAAAACACTTAAAATTTGCTTAAGACAGCGACAGCTCGTAGGTAGAGGCGATTACGACGATAAAGACCAAAAAAAAAATTAAGTCTAATAGCGCCGATCAGTTGGCCTGAGGCACTGATATGCAAATTAACTTTTTGTGAGAGCTTCTTTTTTGTCGTAATTGTAAACACTTTGTTACCTTAGCAATTGATTTGCTTTTATTTGACATTTCTTAACGACAAGATATTTGCCATTTTTTAATTATTTTTATTTTCATGCTTTAACTTTAATACTGGCAATTGTTTCTGTTGCGCCTTTTGGTGTCAAATTGACTTCCTCGTTAAAGTCACGTTAATTTGCATAATGACACATTTTTTTCGCAACTCATTAATCATATTTGCAAACTCTTTTCAGTAACTAGCAAAATTAATTTTGCAATAAATTAAATTTTTCTATTATAGCATGTGAGAAAAAGCAACAATTTACCTTAAGTAATAAATATTATAAATATTGCCATTTAAGCTGTGTTCTGTACCAACGAAAATATTGGTGGCAACCCTAACACATATTTTGTCGTCCCGTGAATTATTTTCGCACTTTCTTTTGCTTCGTATTTTTATTTTTGAACACGAAGATAAATACGAAGGTGAATACGAAGTAGAAGACAAACATCAAAACGAAGACAAAGATGTATATGAAAACAAATACGAAGAGCAACCGAAGACGAATTCTATGAACAATACGATGATTAAAACGAACTCGAAGATGGATACGAGAACAAATAGGAAGACGAATATGAATACGACGACGAATACGAATACGAGCAATATACGAAGGAAAATACGAAGATCAATACGAATACGAAGACAAGTACGAATAAGAAGATGTCAGCGAACACCAATACGAAGGCGTATATGAGACAAATTGCGAATATGAACTTTAATATGAAGGCGAATAATAAGCCGAATTCTAATACGATGACGACGAACAGGAATACGAAAGAGATGACGGATATAATTGCGAAGATGAACACAAACACGGCACTGAAATGAATACGAGCACGAATGCGGAGATGAATACGAAGAAGAATACGAAGAAGAATACGACAACGACAACGAAAGAGAATACGAAGACTAAAGCTAGTGTACATGCGAATACGATTTGAAGACGCATACGAAGACAGCGACTAAAACAAGTACGAAGGTGAATGCGATGACTACTACGAAGCCAAATGTAAATATGAAGAGGAACCGAAAACGAAGACGAAAACGAATACGGAGAATGAATTGCGACGAATCATTCCGTTTGATATAAATTTTACACAGTATCTTTTTTATAAACCTAAATCTTTGGTAGCCACTGCTTAAAGCTATAGGAATTAGAAACTCAGGGTAGTGTTTTTTTTCGACAAGTATGCGATAATTTAATGTTTGTTGTGCCATCGGAAATGCCCAGAGTATAAGTTAGGTTACCTCAGCCGGCACTGTAAGATACCGTAGTATGTATCTGATATTATTCGTGACTTTACGGCCTGAATTTTGCAACTGTAATATGCTATTTCGTGCAGTTATAGCAGATTGTTTACCAAGTAAAAAATAAAAATAAAAATATCTATAATTCAAAATATCGTGAATTATTTTTAAGGCACATACAAGTCTTAGATATCGCTGGATGAACAACTAAATCGGGGAGAAGACGTCAAACAACAGTAAAAAAAAACACAAGTGATCATTGTGGAATTTTGATGGAGGACAATCCTTCATTCCTTCAACGGCTTCCTCAGGTGATATGCTGATGAGTTTTGAGTTCGCCGCATATTTCTGAATAAGAATGGCTTTTGTTCCCGTTAATTTATCGCAACTTTCAAAAATACCTTTTTCGCTTAAAACATGGCCTCTACGACCAATGTGCGCTGTAGTTTACGTCTAACTTACAATTCCAAAAATTTAATTTTTTTTTTGCTTAAAGCGTATCTCTGTAAACATAAATACATACATTCATACATAAGTGACTGCAATTAACATATTGTACAGCTGACCACGCAAAACCACAAATAGTCGATCAACTAACTGCTGTTACCGTTAGCTCTAACGGCGGCATAAAATGAAAACCGTTTGCGGTGCAGCTTAATCGATGGCTGGCACTCGCTAATCACTGCGGTACAGCAGCTGACTGACCGACCACACAAAGTCAAGTGGAGCAATTTTGTTGCCGACAATTAAAAGGCATACTTGAGTATTGAACCTTTTTTTATTATTTTGCCTTTGCCTTTTAGTTTCTCAGTAATTTAATATTTTATGTACTTATTAAGTTTGTTGTTGGTGTTCAAAAAGTAGCAGAAGCTAATTTGTTTTTAGCCGCAAAATGAAAATTGCATTTCAATATTAATACATAATCTTTTTCCGTATGTTAAATAATATTTTACTTCAGTGAATGTAACGGTGGACTTTGAACGTTAACTGTATTTGTATCGATTTAGGGCATTAAGCAGAAATAGTTTGGCTAATGCACACTCGGCCACAAAAGACTTATTAACAGTTATTTGGGTCATAGTACTTCCCAGGTTATGTTTCAATTCTTAACTTCATTGACCGCGAAGTACAGAACGTAAAACCTACAGATCAGCATTCAAGTTCTAGAGAGTGGCGCTTGTTAGCTATGGATATTTGTCGGTTACTAAAAGGTCTTAAGGAGAACTCTCAATGAATGTGTTTCAACTTCTTCGAACGTCTATTAAATACAGTAGTAGCCTTTGATACAACTAAAATGGCATACGAAGGCCAATTGGGCCAGTGGGAGCTAAATACTAAATTTTTTCTCTTTCTGTGCTATTACTTGTTAGTTTCCCATAAATTGCTTTGAAGGTTTATACAGCATCACCACAACTCCATTAAACTTCCACCGTTTTGATTGAAAAAAAGTTATACCAAGAGGCTTAAAACGTACAGAATTTTAGCAGATCTTTTATAAAGTACAGACTTAAGGGCATTGTTGCTATTGAAACGCCACTGCTAAACCCTGCCTAAATGGGCTGGGCTATTAATCGCAATCGTAAAGCTACGTAGGTCTAGAAAAAATTGCTGTTTCGACAGGACTAGACAAAAAGCTAAGATGTGTTGGCTGAGTGGGTTTAAGGGAGAAAGCAGATACGAGTTACGGTATTCTTTCGAAGCAACTGAAGCACTTCATCTGCATTGGTGATAATTGAACTCCGACGAGTTGGTTACGGTGATGATCTCAGTGAATGTCGTTTATGGTCTCGCCCGAGAATTTGTAGAGATGACTCTGCTGCTGTTGCCGTAGCTCGTCCGGGTGCGGTGTTCTGAAAGGTCTGTTGGAACGATTCCTTGCTATGCCCCAGCATTTGCCACCGGTGAACAATATGAGAAGCTCGTTGCGGCTCTGTACTTTGCTAAAATTTACGAATGTATGCACTGGAAAGGAAAGCAAGCTATCGAAGGTAACCCCTAAAGTATTCGAGTGGTTACCCGTCGGCATTAGTGTGCCATGGCAAGCGCAGTGAGTTTAAGGAAATTAGAGCACTTTTGGGGTTTCAGCAAAGCCGTTAAGTACAGTCGTACTTAAAGTTGGCCACAAATTGGTTTACTAGCCGCGGACTTGCTTATGTCTGTGGAGTGATGGAGCTCGTCTTACTTGTTTATTAGGATATACAAAGGAGCTAATATCCAGCTTCCAACGGTCGGCATTGTTCTGCTTGAGCTCTCTTATAGGATCAAATATTTGTGCGTGACTCTAGGATCGAAGTTATCCTGGAAGCCAAATAAATACTAAGGAGTCATTTAAAATTGTATCCGATTTCTAGTTATGCACCAGTTTAATATCGGGTATTTAGAAGGGTAAATATCTAAGAGCTCTGACAGCCAGGGG
This sequence comes from Rhagoletis zephyria, assembly GCF_001687245.7. Taxonomy (NCBI): domain Eukaryota; kingdom Metazoa; phylum Arthropoda; class Insecta; order Diptera; family Tephritidae; genus Rhagoletis; species Rhagoletis zephyria. The sequence continues at coordinate 76,116 of NW_016158118.1, read as the reverse complement.
GCGATCTGGGCTATAGCGCGACTGAAACTTCGCGGAGAATGGCCGACCTCTTCTCTAAATACTTCCAAGTCAGATTTATTGTGGTTCCAAGGCGCAATGACATCGCAGAAAAGAGGCTGTCACCCTCGAGGCCTTCTCTCCGAACAGAAGAGGGATACTAGCTTCAGTAGTTACCCAGAGACCGCTTCAGGAAAATTCCAAAGTCCTTCTGGCAGTAGTGAACCGCTAGAAACGAATAGACCTTTTCTCAGGTGGATGATAGTCAACTCTCGGTTTTTACAGAGGTTTGATGTGACTTAATGCCAACACACATTGCCGCAGTTTTTTAAGTTTAAGTTTTAAACATCTCGGTTTGTATTTCAAACACAAAAGCTTTTTGAATGTAAAGATTCCAATGGCGTGTAGCAAAAACCAAAAAGTTGTACTTCCAATTCAAAACAAATCTTAAACTTTGTAGCCGGGAAGTTAATTTGATTAGTTGGAAACTGCAGTGGACACAAGGCGAATACATATAAGGTTGTGTTGCTAGAACAGCTGCCTCGGTACACATACATATGTCAAAACTCCTTATGAGTGAGTGCGAAAGTAAGAGTGTCAGCATTTTCTTTCCCTCTTTCTACTTGAGCGAAGAAAAGCTGTACCGAATGCGCAAATAAAATACATGCAATCCCTTCTACCTGCACGCGAGTATCAAGCGTTTGGAAAGTAGTCAAAATCGCTATCCGTATGTTTTTAATCACAGCTAATTGACTCAACTCCTTAAACTTTTACGTCGCCTTAAAATTGCACTAAAGTTTTGTCTCTTTCGGTAATCATTTCATTCAATTTAGCTTTTGGCATTCTTACAGAATTCTCTCGCTGACGTCGTAGTCTCTACATCCTTTCCCTTTCAAAGACAGTGCAGTCATGCATAAATTTCTCATCACAATTTTACCGCTACGATTCTCGTCGATTGGGTGTGTGCACTTTTTATTTTGGCGCTAATCCAGGTCATGCACTTGAACTTAAAACTTTTTTTGTTTTTTTTTGATATTGGCCATCTACAAATATTTCAAATACAAAAGACTTTGTACACCGCTGGAAAAAGATGTACAAAAGGTATTACGTAGTCTTTTGTTTTTTTTTTCAAATAAATTCATGATTTTTCGTCACAGTGCACCGCAGGTGCTTTAGCGCAATTTATTTTCTTTTGTGGGCGTTTTTTTTTGTTTTTTTTTTTTGCAGCGCTAAAACTATTAGTTATACGAGTACCTTGCGCTGAGTTTTGATTTGATGTGTTTTGGGGGCTTATTATTAGTTTTTGTTTAAACTAACATTTTAGCCTTTAATTATCTGCAACACCACTCAGTTGGTGGTCATCAACGCTTTGTGGTGTTGCGCATTTAATTTTAGAGTTGTGAAAATTTTCGCATTAAACTACAAACTAAATTCGCATTTACCCAGTGTGCGTTGGGCAAATATGTAAGAGGCTAAAAATTTTTAGTTGAATGTTGTTTTTTTTTTTTTGGAAACATTTTGCATGTTTAGCTAATTAAAAACCGCCAAAAACGTAGTTAAATGTTTGCACTATACATATTTGAATTCAGATGGAGGACTCCACCAACTTCTGGCCATGGTATGCCTTAGATCAGTCTTATTGCAAAAAAACTATCTTTTGAATATAAGTTTCCGATGTATTGGTGTGCGGACTGTGTTGTTTTCTTAAATAAAGAAAAAGGGGGTGGGAACTAACAGGGCAATTCTGGCTAAGATATTTGGTAAAAATTTCGAAAGAGTTTGGTTATTCTAGCATAAAAGTCTTAGAAAAAGCTCTCTTATTCACCACTCGTGAGCGGAATTTTTCTTTATTCAATTTAATTTTTCACTCTTATTTTATGGTTTTTTATTAATTTTTTTTCTTTCTTAATTATTTATTTATTTTTTAATTTTAGATGTTATTTTTTTAAGGAGAAGAATATATTTTTTTAAATTTCGTTTAGGAACTTATTTTGCTTTGAATTTTTAAACTTTATTGTTCATTAAAGAAATATATTTTTAAATTTCTTTTAATTTTATTTAGTTTTTATTTTTTTAAATATAATTGATTTTTCTTTGTTAATTTAATTTTCTTTTAATTGTTAGATTTTGTTGTTTTGAATGTAAAAATATTTATTTATTTTATTTTTTAATTTTTACGATATTTTTTTAACCGACTTCCAAAAAAGGAGGAGGCTATCAGTACGTCGTAATATTTTATTGAATTTTTTTATTTTTATTTTTTGTTTTTTTTTATTTTTTATTTTTTATGTACGTTACCGCATAACTTTGGACTTTGAAATATACATATATATATATGTATTGCTTTTGTTATATGAGAATTGAAGTCGGTTTTTTTTTGCTTAAAAATTACTTGTTATTTTTTAGTCTTTTTAAGTATTTTTTTTTTAATTTTTAGAATTTGTTTTAAATTTAAAATTATATTTTTTATTTTCTTAATTCTTATGTACTATTTTCTTCTTTGTTTTTTTTATTTAATTTTTACACTTTATTCTTATTGTTGCTTTATTTTCATTTTGTAATTTTTTTCTTTTTTAAATTTATGTTTTTATTAGCTTTTATTGTTTTAAACAGAAATATATATAGTTTTTAAGTTTATATTAATTTTTTAAAAACTTATTGCCAAAAGGAGAAGTGCATAACGCTAAGACCTCCTCGCTAGCAGAACTATCAATTAGTCTTTCGTAAGACAGTAAAGAACTTTCAAGATAGTTGCCAGATTTGACAATTGTCTTTCGAAAGACGGTGCTGAGTTGAAAGACAGTTGCCAGAAGTAAGTTGTAAGAGTAGAAATGGCGATCCCGACGTTCGACCTTCACCGATGCCAGATAATTATCGACTTCTTCGAGGTCATAGGTTAAGATTCTTCGAGATTTTTAATTACCGAGTGGGTAGACTCGCAGCAGGCCTAATGATAAGGTCTTCGATTATCTTTTCGCTAGAAAATACAATTATATTCAATGGGCATCTAAATAATCGCCTGACAACGGATATTGGAGGGGAATCTCAGCCAAATGCTAAGCAAAATATGTGGACGCCAAATATTTGTTTTTACCAAAAAGTCGACTCGTATTTGCCTAGCCGAATTAAAATTCATCTTTATGAAAAAAAAGTCAACCGTCGATATGTATTTTTCGTTTCGTGCTATAAATAGCTAATCTAGCTACTCCAAAAACTTTAATTAATGCGCTGAAATAATTAATTAAAAAATTAAACTTATTTACTCAGCTTAGTTAGTTTGCATAAAAAGTGTTGACATTTGCTAAATTAACAAAAAATTTATATGAATTAATAAATAGGCACTAAAACAATTAATTGTGCTTGAAGGGTATCTAACACAAATTTTAGTTTAAATCACTTCAAGCGCATAGGCCAAATGCTATTTAGTCGTCATGCGAGAAGCAATTTATAACCAGCTATTCGCCCCAGATTTGCATTCGAAACTTAGTCAGTAGGCTATTATTTGGAGACGCGGTTGCGCAGGTCAGTGCAGCGTACATTTTAGCGCCAGTTACCTTACTAGTAGCGCGAAGACCTTAAAACCGAATAAAGGTACACACACACACATTCCGTTGCGTTGTTGCCTTGGTCAGTTGAGCGCACTGCAGGTGGGGACACAGGTTTGACACAGAGTCTATCTCACACGCATGCAAGGTGAGCGCTTTAAATAATGCGTATTTATATTTTAATTGTTCACGCGTTGCGCTAGTAAAATTCGTGCAAAAAAAAATTAAGCGAAAAATATTACCGCATAAATTACACCTGACAAGTTGACGTTTCGACCACAAACGAACGCGTAGCACTCAAAGATGAACCCGCGGCCCCGCGCTTAGCTTAACTTTGGCAGCGCTTAGCTGGTAATGAATGGCAGGTTAAGCCATTTTTGGTCGTCAGCGTTGTTGTTAAATATGTGAATGTAGTGCATTTCACATCAGTGCTGACAGTGTATTGCCATAAACTAGTAATTGTTTAGAGTGTTCGTTGATTGGTAGTAGTGTCCTGACACCTTTGATATCTTTAAATCATTAATACTTGTCGATGAATTTGATAAATGATAAATGCTTTTTTTTTAGTGTAGATTATTAAGTTTTATTTTTCGTTATATTTTGGGGATTATTGGAGTTATTTTGGAACATTATGGTTTTTTTTTAAAGCTTTTAGAAATTTTGCATGCTTTTTTAGGATTTCTTTGTGTGTTTATTTTTCAGAAATTCTGGGAGTTTTTCGGAGTTTTAATGGTATTTCGGGGTCATTTGGTAACTCGTAATTTTCTGACTTTTAGTTTTTGGGACCTTTTGGATTTTTCCAGAGCTTTTCTAGATGTTTTTCGAAACATTTCGGTTTTTTGGTTTCTTCATGTTTTATTTCTCTCAATATTTCCGTACCTTTTGTAAATTTTTTCGGAATATTTCGGACGGCTTTCAGGAATACTCGGACTTTTTCTTGTCGGGATTTTATGTTTTTTTGTTTTGTGTTTTATCGGCACTTTATGAGTTTTTTCGGGTCTATTGGACTTTTCGAGATTTTATTCCTGACGATTCGCTATTTTTCGGTATTCTTATTAAAAAAAAAAAAAAAACAATAAAGTAATTTACTTTTCCTCATTTCGGAATGAATTTTCATTTTATTCTGCAGTATAAAAAAATACGACAATAATTGGTTTTGTTTTTTAGCAGGGAGAAGGAAAATTTATTTTCGATTTTTATTTCAACGGCCGATGTAGCTCCAACCCAGCAAACAAATTTAGTGAAATTTGGTCCAAATCAAAAAAACTTAATAATTTTCTTGTCAATAGCTTACTAGAATTACAAGCTCAGTGCGGTAATGTATTTATTTAATCAAATTTTCAAAACAAATCAAAATTCAAAAATCAAAATTTAATCAAATCAGAAAAAAGGCACTTTCAATAGGGGTGATATTATTGATACCTACGAAGGGTAGCAAATTTCACTATTCGCGTGAAAGAGTAATGACAAAACCCTTTATTCGCAATGACATTATTTTTAGTGCAAAAAAATTTAGATTGCTCATTGAGCGCTTTGCCAAAACGCCCTTGCAATCGCAACTGTACAAAGTACTTTCAAACTTAAAAACATATGTATGTACATATACATACACATAAAAACCTACTACTTATGTTGATACATACACGTATTTTAGCCAGAAAGTACCAAAATGAGGAAATAAAATTTAACAGGCCAAGATGCCAAGTGTGATAATAAATATTTAAGTGAAGTGAGAGGCAAAAATCCTCACTAAAATTAAATTTGTACATATGTAAATGTTGACGAAGAGAAGTGCTGAAGTAGGACAACATGGAATACCTACTTACCTACAAATATTTAAGTAAGTGAACACATACATACATACTTGGCCTAATGCAATAACTGAACAGATGTTGCTATGGGCAAAAACCAGTAGGTACAATGCAAACATTAGTTAAAGATAGTCGAATTAAAGTGTCAAAATGGCGACTTATCATAAGCTGAGATGAATTTTTAAGCGAAAGCCAAAGTTTTCCAAGAAATTGCGAGTACTCGCATAATGCATGGATGTGTGCGTTTGTTTGTATTCAGAGAGTACTGTGGGTTATACAACAACAGGTGTCTTACTAGCGGCAAGTGAATGCGAAGAAGGCGCCAGTAATTGCGGGATCTACTTTAACTCGCTACTAAGATTAAAACAAAAAAATTATGACAGAAAAATTATAGCAAGACTGATGAGTTAAGTCAAGTGGGTAAGGAAGGCATGAATGCAAGAATAGGATGGGGCAGGGCAACGAAAGAGAAGTAAATGAGGCAACAAAAAAAATGACTAAGCCTCACCGCCTGCCGCTTTTCACACCATCCACCTGTTGTTGTTACATTGCCGAGGCTCTGCAGCGGTGCACAGCACAGAGGTTGCCACATTTTAATTAACAACAATTCATTTGTTAAAGTTAATTTGTTATTATCGCGACAGCGTAACTTTACAGCAACAGCAGCTGGCAATAGTGAGTAAGTAAGTTAGTAAGTAACAACAACAACAACAACAACAGCAAGTGCTGCAAAGCATCAAAATATGTATGAGATTAAAGCAAAGACTAAGCGTGAAGTCAAGAAAGCTAAAGATTAGACGGCGAGATGAGATCGCATTTTTGACGCTTGCGCGCAATACCAGCAGCCGCCAACCCGTAGTTAGTTAGGAGTCGAGTATTATGCCGCGTCACACAGTTTTATTATTGGCTTGCAACATCCATGCAAAGCTCCAGCAACCAGCTTCAGCTCCGACTACAGCTCCAATAATCTTGGCAGTTACACAAATAGCCGAAACCCTATTAACAATGTTGCCATTATCACATTAACACTTTTGTATGTATTTTTGCTGAAGCAAAGATGTAGCATACACGCATACACACGCATACACACGCACACACACACACTTGTGAAAGCTCATTCGTTTTTGAACAACAACTAACTTCCCACACAACGCGCTTTTAACCAATTTTCTTCTCTTCTTCTTCTACTTCTACGTCAAATTCACGAATGTGTACATTGTGGATGTGCGCTAAGCATAATCATTGTTTTTGTAGTTGGTGTCTTCCATGTCCACAGCGCATTGTGAGTGTTGAAAGGATTGTTTTTGTTATCGCGCTGGCACTAACAAATGGCGGCAAATTTTTCTTAATAAATGTTTAACATTTTTCTCTTTTGCAAGTTTGGCGGCGGTGCTTCCTCTCTCGGCAATTTTTATAGCGGTCATAAAAATAAAATATATTAACTTTGTAACGGTTTTCGATTAGGGCTATCAAGGCGTAAAGTACATAGTTGAACTCCCAAAATCGCAATTGTATTTAATGTGGTCTTCGAATGACCGAAGGTTGCGTTTGAGAAAAGCTTTTTTATGGGTCGAATTCGAAATTAGAAAAATCTTTGCTTACGGATAATTAGGGCGCAAATTAGAAATAATACTAATAAGGGAGATAATGAGAGATATTAGGGGTAGTAGTTGGAACGATTTTCCTCATAGTAAATTATTGTTGCCATGAAGTTTGTGGTTACTGTAAGGTATTCGTTTTATAACGAGCGGACAGACTAATGAAACGATAGTCTGTGATGCGAACCATGTACCGTTTATTGATCGAGTAAACCTATTTCCATATGGACCCCTCGTGCTCCATCAACATCTCGCTAGGTTCCAACTCGTCCCTCGTATTCGCGTCACTGCATCATATTAAGAGTCGCTTTGAAGTATTAGCAGCATGGCCACATCTCGAGTTTGTGAAGGTGGCGTCTTCACAGAGAAAAATATGACCATCATAGCCGAATAGGAAGGTCTTTAAACTGCCATTCAGTAGGTTTCGGGTCCGAGGATAGGCCAGCGCAGACTTTTTTTATTCTGACAAAAAATTAAAAGGCTTTCTTGTTGAAGAAAACCCATAGGTATCTCCTTACTCTTGTTCTATATTATTAGGTGACTTTCGCTCTGCATTATTTTGGAACGCCTTGCTGAACTACTTGTTAGAATTCTTAATTTTTCCTTCCCCAGCAGTTTCTCTTTTTTCTCTCTTGCCCTCTTAAGTTCTTCTCTGATGGTTTGTGATCTTAACGCAAATTAGTGCTTAATACTTATTGGTGTTTTGTTTGCAATCTTTTTGGTAAAAATGTCTGCCGCTTCATTTCCTTCTGTACCTTCGCGCGCCGAAACTTGGAGGAAGAATACCCTGCTGTTTGTCCTCATAATCACCCAAATTCTTATAGCTCAGTTTGTAGGCTCGATACCGTAGGAAAGCTTCTAGACTAAGTAAAGCCTTCATATTATATTACGATCTAAAGGCCATGCACCTAACTGGTCGGCTTATGAAATGCTTTTGAAATGTAAGCAATATCGACAAAACACTGGGAAGGTGCTATTACTGTTTTACCGCCTTGAACGTTGTCTTTACATTATATGTATTAGATTTGCTATAACTTAATATGTATGTTAATATTTTTATTGCGTGTAGAATATCTAATTACTAATTATATTACTGTATTATATTATATTGGTCAGAAAAGAGAAAATATCGTTACTAATTGCTTCTAAATTATCTACCACCACAGATTCTGGAGTCCAGCAATGAGGAGCAACGCCCACCCAATGAGCCCAATGGCAATTCACTTGCACAGCGTGCTTCCTGGTTGAATAAGTTGAATGGCGTTGATGGGATGGATACGCCTCGAAAGTATGGCCCACGCGGTGCCTATGACAATGGACGCTACTATTAAATTAAAGCAGATCAGTTATATTAAAAAAAAATGGCAGAACGAGAGGAGTGAATGAGAGGAACTTATTGGTTAGTTATGGAAAGCTTAGAAGAGAAATGAAGCGCAAACAAAAGATAACGTAAAATAAAGTAGGCAGTGCTCTTAAGCGAACTGAAGTAATTGTCTGTGGAGTAATGAAAATAGCATCGTCATGAAAGTTACTCAGTAATAGTTATCCGGAGCGACATCTACAAACCGAGAATATAGGCTTTTCATTTATTTAGTTAAACGAAAAACATCTTCTCCGAAAAACTAAAAAGTGGCGTTTTGCTTTAAAACCTTTCACATACGTATGAAGTTCAATGAGAACGAGCTTTTGCTTATATCTATAGAAAAATGTCAAAAACAGAAGCACCTTACAAACTTATTGTTTTGTTAATTTTTAGCAAAGTTTTTAATGGTCCAACTTTTGTGGATACATTAGAGGAATGACCTCTACAACCTATCTTGTAAATGTTTTTTAATATCATCTTCTGTAATGAGCTTCGTTAAGCTTTCGAAAGCCTGAACTGAGAGAACTTCTATGTTGTGTCGTCTTATTTTAAAAAAGCTTAGAAAAACTTGGCACATATTTTTAACTCTCTATGCTTTTATTGTGTGACGCAAGAACTGAAGCCCATCACTTCTCTAACTATTAAACCAAGTTTTTGTTTATCTGTAGATTCTCACTCTTAAGAGTCTTTGCTTACAGCAGCGATGGGCAGGGAGAGCTTTTACTCTGCCTGCGTCTATACCGGCGATGAGCACTGAGTAAAAGCTCTCGCTGCCCATCGCTGGTCTATACACAATACATAGAAAGCTTAAAAGAGCTTTGCCTGTAATGATGGCCAGAGAAAGCTTTCACTCTTTGTACGTACGTATATAAATATAAAACAGTGACCGAGACCGAGAGGAAAGCTTTTCTCGCGAATTTAATCTAAGTTAAAGACCTAACTCCTACATTTTTCTTTACTTTATAAGTTTTTCCAATAAACGGGTCATTAATATATGAATTTCATCTTAAATCTGCAAGCTCGGGTAATATATAGAACATTAGTTTGAAGCTTTCATTTCACTTTCATTTGCAATAATTTTCTAAATTTGAATGGATGTAGGTTTTTTTGTGGAGGCTTTTTGAAAGCTTGTTATTTCATCCAAATTAAATAATTTAGAATTTTTATTTTTGTGTGGTTTTAAGGAACACAATTTAAGCTTTCATTTAAAATTTGAGCTTTCCTTAAAATAAATTTGTAATTTAAGTCATTTAATTGTTAAAGAACAATAATTCATCTATATACTCGTATGTATGTGCTATAAAAACAATATAGTTTAGATGAAAAACTTCAAATGTTCCTAAATATTTATGTAACAGACACAATAATTATTAACCTCATAAATGTATGTACTATATTGAGCTTTTAAAGAAAGTTGTAGCCAAATAAAATGGTTTTTAATTCTTTTATTCATCTTCATGTATTATACTATAAGTGTGTTTATTAAACGAGCGGCGAACAACATAAACAACTGTTATTATTGTATATACGTAATGTATTCAAAAATAAATAATTTATTCATACGTGTTATCCAATTGTAAATGTTGACATAAAAACAATAATTTTTCGTAGTTTTTAGTCAAATGCGAATACAGAGAAAAATTACACACAAAAAAAAATTTGGGAAAACCGTATTTTAAGTAATCGAAAATATTACAAAAAAACCGAAAGCAAAAGGACGTTGTATTCCAGATGGGAAACATTTTAAGTGAAATTTTAAATAAATACATAAATATATATCTACCCATGTTCGTGCATATGTAAGTTGTATCAATCAGATCGGGGCAGCTTTATGTTTAACAATAAATAAATAACAAAAATATTTTAAGGTTTTGAATTATTACTAAATACATAGTGTGTCTATATATCCGTGAGGATCACAGAAAGCTTTTAATGCGCTCAAAGCTTTTAATATAACCTTCCCCGCTGTATATGTGTATGAATTGGTCGGGGATGATTTATTTCGTTCAGTTGTAGGTGTATTAGTATGTATGCCAGTAGAAGACTCTGCGCGCAGACTTAAAAAATCTACTAAATTTTATAAAAAGCGTTTAGTTAGCAGGCTGGAAAGCTGCCTAGAGACTGTAGAAAAAAATTACTTAGTCGGCATATAAATGGTTACAAGACAAGATATGCTTCCTCAAGAGATCGGAAGGAAGTCATGTGATAGAATTTTCCAATTGCGTTGGCGAAAAAGCAGTGGTAAGCAGTGCGCGCTTCCACTCCGCAGGCCTGGGTTCAAGCCCTGGTCAAAGCTACATCGTCCCCTTGGCAGGCAATGGCAAACGTCCGAGTGTATTTCTGCCATGAAAAACAGCTTCTCATAAAATTGTAAACGCCGTTCGGTGTCGGTGTGAAACTGTAGGTCCCTCCCCTTTGTGTGACAACATCAACAGTGTTGCCAGTTTAGATTTCTTTGTCGTTTAGCTTCGGAATTTAGGATTTAGCTTCGTGGCTTTTTTCTAGCCGTTTCTTATTTTTAAAACTAGCATTTTTTTAAGGACAATCCTCCACAATATTTGTAGTTGCACTAAATTATTGTACCAACTCAGTTTTACTTGCCGAAATGTTAAGCGAATATCACCCGTCGGCATTGCTCCATCTGACGAAATTTACTCAGCGAACTCGTTCTGTTTATACTTAAACAGTTTTTCAGGTGCTCTCAAGTGTCCCTATAAAACCAGGGAAAGCATGTTATTTCTTAGAACTCCGCACCCCACGGGAATGACGTCAAGCACTACATCGTGAGCGGGAAAGGTATTTAGTCGCCGCTGCTATGCCGTAGCCGTTCGGGGGTCCTTAGCCCCTTCATCGCCTCTGCTATTGCGTCACATGCTGACGATCATATTTCGCTGCTTTGTAGCATAGCCTCCATCTGGTACGAAGCTTGCATCTGGTACTGTCAAATCGCATACACTCAAAAAAAAAACGTCTTCTATTACATCTCCTCTGCAGTAGTCGCATATGGGTTCCGGTTCGTGTTTGAATCGGTGAAGGTATGCTTTGAAGCACTCATGTCGAGTTAAGCAGTTTGTCAAATAGAAATCGACTTCGCCGTTTAGCCTGCTTCATTTGGGTTTATATACGGTTTGCTTTTAACTATGCACACTCCAATTGAAACATTCACGATTGTAATCGTATTGTAAGGTATGACGATATTTCATGGTACAAATGTACTACTTTGTCTGTAAGGGCCATGGATTTTCAGACCCTAAAAAAAGAGTCACCTTTGAACACCTACATGAAATGTTGATAAGGCTGGCTTTTTTTAACCTTTTTTTAACCTTTTTTGGGCCATTTAGGTTTTCTTAGCTTTTTTATTTGGCCGATTTAGCTTTTTTATTTTTGAAGTCCTGGCAACACTGAACATCAAGACGCACACCACAATTGTGTAAGCGCCAATCTATTATTATTATTTTGTTGACGAAAATCTATCCAAACTAAGTGCTATATAACCATAATTATGTAGTTCCTAACACTAAGTGATCCGGCTGTGTGGACGAATACAACTGATTTCAGTTTTACCCTGGCCAACACCGGACAAATACATACAATGATGGATATTCGTTGAGGTATGCCCGGCGACCTGGTGAGCTATTGTACCCAATTTTTCCCTTAACCAGAGTCATATTGTCACGTCGGTCGTGGCTTGTCTTACATGGACTAATTCCGAGTTTGGAATCTTTGATTCCACTTTCAAATGGCAAATTGGGACTCATTGAAAATTTCCACAGGCTTGAGTTGACGTCGAAAGCCGTAAAGAGCTGTAAGACGAATTTCTTCCTGCATTGGTGACGGAATTTCTCCCGACCTCTCGCTAGATGTTTTACGTCTTCTCGCCTCCATTCCTACCGATTTCTCTGAAAATTAAAAAGGAACTTCCTAAGATTACTACAAAACATGTATCATTTTGAGATTTTTGAAAGTCGCTTACAATAGTCCCCTCACTATATATATGTATGTATGTATGTATGTAGGTGCAGAAAGGTAAGATGCTGCTCTATGGCATCGAATTTGGTCGATTTCGCACAGAGATTCGGTGCTTTTTTAACGCTTTCGAGAAAAGTAATCTGTTTAAAACGGCGATGGGCAGAGAGAGCTTTTACTCTAAATAAAATGTATAGAAAGCTTTATAGAGCTTTGCCCGTGGGCAAGGCAGTACCCATCACGGGTGTAAAATCTTCAGTTAGCCCGCGTAGGTAAAGCTTATCGAATAAGATGGAATGACGAGTCGTACCAACTAAAATACAACGATATAGCTTACTGGGACTTTTCGTAGAAATGGAAGCTGATGCTCTGGGATAATTATCCTTTGACTTGGCACTCATGAATAGATGGAAGCTTACAGCTTTTTATGGTGAATTCAAATATCTTATAGATATGTATGTTTGTATATGCAGCGAGCAAGTGCTTGTGCACTTAAAGTTCATTAAAGAAAATAGTTTATTTTAAGAAATGTAAGATGACACCAAGGTATGTTGCTTGAACCAGAACACGCGGTGAAAGAATCATGACAAAAAGGAAAAAAAGGAAACATTTGTATGTTCTTATAAATAAAGCATCAAGAAGGTCAAGCTTCCCTTCTAATTGAGTCTTAATTCAAGCGAATAAGTACAAAATCACACAGCACAAAATAAAATAAATGCCAACAGCAAAAAAAACCTAAGGAAAGAGCAACGGTGTTGACATTAAGAAACAAGTAATTTTTAGCAAAAAAAAACCGACTTCAAATCCCATATAAAAAATATATATATATATATATATATCATGATCCACAGATCGGATCTCAACCAGATTAGTATGGGACCACCTCTGAGACACTACATTTCCGATGAAAAATTATCGAAATCGGTTGACGTGGTCCAAAGTTATGCGGTAACATACATAAAAAAAAAAAAAATATTCCGACGAACTGATAACCTCCTCCTTTTTTGGAAGTCGGTTAATAATGCGACGAAGAGCAAAAACGAAAATTGTGTAAGTTAACCCAAAAATAACGTTTTTGTTGTTGTTAAAACGTTAAGACGTCATAATTAGGTTTTCATTGTCAGTTCAAAAGCTTCTCTCTAACAAGTCTTGTCGACCCTTACATTATACGGTTAGTCCCTCTTACCCGAAAATAAACCAAAAAAAAAAAACTTTTGCTTTTATGGTTGTCACCGCTGCGGTTGTCACTCTTGTTTTGCGGTCATGTTGCTGTTTGCTGCTGCTGCTGCTGTTGACGTGCGACAAATTATGTTTCGCCACATGAAGAACATCAACAAAAAAAAAGTAGAGACAAAAACACAAAACGGGGCACTAAAAGCAAAAAAGGACAGCCACGATAAAAGCGTAGTGCTGTAAATATTTCTTTCTGTTCGCAGTTTGGTTTTTTGTTTTTTAACGAAATTTCGGATTGCTGTTGCTGGCTGCGCGTCTTCAACTTCATCTTTTACTCCCCAACGATTGGTGGCCACTTAAAATTTTTTTCATTTATATATACCTTCGCTTGCACGCAGAGTCAACAAAAGCTGTTTAGTTAAATCTGTGGTCATAAGCAATAACCGCCTAAGTCGACTTAAGGAAAGAATTGAGTTATATATGCTACTACGTATTCTGCAACTACTATTTATTCCATGTGTATGTGAAATATCCATCTCGTCAGCTGGGCTATAGACGAACATATTTTGGTTTACCCAAATGTTTAAAACGTTTTTTCTCGAATTCCGGTTTTTCGACTTAAGCGGTTATTGGTTATGACCACAGAAACATGGAAATAGTGTTTTTCCCTTCTTTTGTTAATTCGGAAGTTAATGTGTGTTTTAGCTGTTGTCTGACCTTGCCTTTAATTTAACAACTTTGATTTTGTTCACTAAGTTTTTGAACTTTTGCTATTATTGTGATTTTTATTATCTTAAAGTTCTTTAGTTTGGGTTGCAATAAAAAGGAAGTTGTTTTGACTGTAACTACGTATGTACATACATATATGTATATATGGGAAGATATGTGAAACAAATTTTTGTACGTATTCGTAGTGGTAGGATAGGTTACTACCTTCATTATGAGACTGTGTTTCTTATCTTTATAAACCACAACGGTAAACAATTTTTTTCATATTTTTACTACCGGCTCAAGCTTCATAAAATTACCTGTTCACAACCCTACTTAAATCCGTTTCTTTTATCTAAAATCATACGAAAAAGTTTCTTCGCTTCTATGAACTTTTGCTTGAAGAAGCATCTTCTTAGATTCCTTTGACGTAACAATTTATATCTTGCACTTCGGCCAGAGTTAGCTCAATGTAATAAACATCTATTCGGCTACAGGTCTACACTGCTCCAAGAATTATTGAGAAAGTTTGTGAGGTGCTTTGTCATAGTCCCAATCAGGTATCTAAGTAAGGTTATCTTAGGTGGCAAAGTCTGGATCTGTTAAGAGTTTCACAGTGATTTATGCCATGAAAAAGCTGCTCAAAAACCGATTTGCTGTTCAGAGGCGCAGGTACACACATAAAACAAAGTATTACATTTCGATTCTTTCGCATTTGTTGACAGTGTATCGTGGCAGGCTAGTACAAAAAAAAAAACAATAAAAAATTTACTGAATGCGTGAATCTGAAATTTCGCAAAGCGATGGCAAATCTTAACAATTGTATTATATTTTTAAAATTATCTCTTCTTTTCTTCCTTATTCGAAATATCCATAGCCTCATTTTTGGCAATATGAAACAAATTTTGCAACATAAAACGTGAGCGGCGATTTGTAGTGAAGTGACCATGAAGCCTTGATCGTTTACAGAGATTATTTGTATTTATGTACACATTTATTTGGTAAAATAAAGTTGCATTTTTTTTTTTACAGAAAATTGATTATGAAGAAATACGTGCAATCGAAATGCACGAAAATATTTTTCTTTGGTACCAAAAAAAAAAATTATTTCATTTCAAAAACGCGTGCAAATCGATTAGAAAAACATAACACAAACGAATTGAATATGTATATTAGGGTGACCCTTAAATGTTTGAGCAATTTTTTTACATCAGATTTCCCAAGCCTCAACCCCTACGTCGATGCTACTATAGTCGAAGATATCACATATAAATTTTGGTCCTGAATGGAGACGATTAAAGCGTGTCGCACAGGGGCCAACGTTGAGATTACAGTATAAAGACGCCTTAACCGACTGCAATCGGAACAAAAATTGATGTGTGCTATCTTGGAATAAAGTAGTATCGATTTTGGGCATTAGATGAAAAACAAAATTAATTTTAATTTTTTGAGTCTCTATAGAGGAATCTGAACTGTGGCCCCTGTGCGACACGGCTTAACCGTCTCCAATCGGGACCAAAATTTATTTGTGATATCTGTGACCGTGCTATTGCCGATTGAGGGGGTGAGACTGTAAAAATGTGTTCATTTGATTTTTTAAGGACCACCCTAATGTATATATTAAAGATTATAAAACTAGTCTTTGAGCACTAAAAACCAAAGAAGATTTACTTATACTCAGTGTTGACTGGTCTTTTTCGCATTGGTAATATTTCTATTTTTATAGTTGTTCCAAACTGTAATATTAACGGTAACACACGTTGTGTGACATAACCGACATTTATCAATCTTATAATGACCCATAGACCCACTTGAGACCATTAAAGTCAGGATTTTATGCTCATAAAAAAGACATAATGGCATTTTGTTAATAAATATTCATGACAGCATTGTTCGTTTAATTACTTCTCCACCTAGTTATATACAGGTATGCACGAGTGTTCACATCAGCATTTAATTCGCACAATAGCGAAAAAAATAAACGCATCCATTCGCACATACATATTTGTCTATTAATAGGCAACATCAAAATCAACACTCAGCGTACATAAGCCGTGGAAAAATGCCTACATGCTTGTGAATTTTAACATTAAAATTGACAGCGAACAGATTACAGATTAACAGGTGGCAACATGTGGTCGGTTGCTAACAAGCCATGCAATGCGCAAGTTGCAATGCGCATGCGTGAATGGCTTTAATGCAAATAGCAAAATCGTAAAATGCCTCATTGCGCGGCGAAATCCGCATCGTTGATGAGTGACAAATCAACGACAAATTCATGAAATTTATTTGTAGCACCTTTGCGAGAGAGTGGCAGTCTCGCAAGGAAAGGAGGCAAAAGGTACAACAACAGCAACAAGCGCACCTGTGTGTTTTTTTAGCCATAGGCATAAAAATGTGCGCCTTTAATTTGCTCGAGCTGCATTTCAAGGAAGACACTTTGAGTGATGGCCACAACTAGTTGCGATGACACCACCAGCAGCTGCACGGATTTAGGTTAGCCGCAGGCGATGAATGGATTTACGCTGGACGACTGCGTGAATGGGTCCAATTTGTGGCTAGCAGCTACAAATTCGTTGCTTAATTGCATACGAGTCTCCAAGGTATACAAATGGATTTTTTTTACTTTATTTGATCTTCTTTTTTTTTGCAAGTTATTGAAATGAGGAAGCATGAGCAGCGCATGTGCAACCAACCAATTTGTGACAGTTTGCACGTGGTCAGCGACGACATTTGGCCATCCTAAAAATTGAACACGAATTGGTTGACAGCGTTGTTGATTGTGGGAAGTTGTTACACATATTTGGTATTTCTTTTGCTTGTGATTTAAGCTTATCGTATGTATATCGATCTAAATCGGATTAGAGGTGCCTGCATATAGGCAGGTATCAATTTTCAAGGAAGTCTTAACTTTTCGTACGCTGAGACCGTTGCGTAAACGAATTACTTCCTTTAAAAATGGCGATGTATGTATGTATGCAGTAGTATTTGAATAAGTGGTTTAGTTTTAAATATAAATATGTATGTACATATGTATATACCATTATATAAATCTAGTTATATGTACAACATTTTTAACTTCTCCATCTACCATAAACGTCCATGAAATGAAAGTCAATCCAGTTTTCAATTTTGACTTTATATGCTGTTGTGCAACCTACTGACCTACCTATTCATCTCAGTGCTTTTGCTTTTTACTTTAATTGCAAGTTTCCCAATGCAGAACGGCAATGAACCGTAGAATATGAAATGCGGAAATTTGCATGTTTTTTGGGGGATTTTAACCGAGTAAAATTTAATCTATCCATATAATAAAATTGTAACGGGCCCATGTATGTACATTATAGATATTAAAGAGAAATTAATATGGGGGGTCTTATTTAATTATAGCAATATAGGCCGAATCAATAATTTTTAGAATTTTTTTCTGTCTGTCTGTCTCTATGTTTGTACGCGCATCACTCGAACACTAATGCACGAAATTGAATACAGTTTTCACCGATGTATTGCAAGAGGTCTAACTTAAAATATAGAAAGAAAAAAATTAGAGAGTTGCCACCTGTTTGAAAATTTCAGTTGAAGTTAATTGATAAAATAAATTAAATATTACAAAATGGCTGTCAAAAGAAAGAGATTTAAAAATGCCTACAGCCGAAAATATTTTTGTGGAGGTTGCCACTTGTTTGAAACTTTTTATTTAATTGATAAGAAAATTGAATTATTGCAAAATGGGATCAATCTGAAGAGGTTTAGGAAAGTTTACTGCCGAAAATATTTTTGAGGAGGGTTGCCACTTGTTTGAAAAATTTTATTCAATTAAATTTATAAAAAACATGAAATATTAAAATATGGGTATCAAACAACACAAAAATACTTCTAAGGCGCAGTGAAGCACGTCGGGTATTTGCTAGTTTTAAATAAATTTTTTTTATTGCCGAATATAGGTGTAACCGAAAAATTTAAAAAGGCGATCCCTAGCTTCGGCGAAAAATTTTTTTAACGCTTCTATGGTGGTGCAGTCTAATGTACATATTTCAACTTTATTAAAAGGAGTTTTATCATTTCAACAATTTAATATCTAACGAATCGCCTTTTTACGACCAATTTATTGTTAAACTAATGGGCAGCTAAAAATTACAAAAAAACAAATATTTGATATGCTTACCAAAAAACTTCCATCAGTCGATAAAATTGACTGATGTACAAAAGAAGAGTCAAGGTAAGATAGAAATTCGCTACGGCTAATCATTAAAGAAGCAATCGATTTGAAGCGCTGCTTTCGAAGTAAACGTTTTGGAATTGCGCTTTGTGAGCCAATCACGAATAAATAGGAATGCAGGAGTTTTGTAAGGAAAAGATTTGTTGCGGGCAAATTTAAATGAAAAGAATTGAAATATTTGCAAATTTTAACAAAGAAAGCTTTGCATCACTTACGAAATTTATTTCTTTTTGAAATTTATTTTTTAATAATGTTTACTATATAACAAGTATATACCTAAATGTATTAGTAAAGAGAATGCTGTAAGTATGAGCGCTTGTGTTTAATTTTATCTACTTCATCGCAATAAAGACCTTGTAATATTTTAGCAAAACTAAAAACGAGAAAATAAAAAACTTTAAATAAATAAACATACATATGTGTGTATGATACAACGATCCTGGTAAGTTTAGATAAGGCGGGCTGTTCTTTTCTAAAGCTCTCATAGTGGTTACTGAGTCATTGTGGAAAAGATTTGTATATAAAGTTTTCCCAGCATATCGTTGAATTAATTTTAATTTTTTATCAAATTCAGATAGGATCTTTACTGGGACGGTGGCAGGTCCCCGAAGAATTCATCCCTCAAAAATCTGAGTGCTTTTTGCGTAGTGCACAACGTAATACGGCCATAATTACATTCATATTGAACATAAACATTTTACGGAAATTGTAATACTTGCCTCCAAACCTGACAGCCATGCGGCCAATAGAACAGATCATTTGCAATGTTATCCATGTGTTCACTTTAGTCCACCTGTCGTTAATAAATACGCTGGATATATTTTCAACTTTTAGAGCAGGAGTCTCGATGAGGATTGTACGCCTGCCCCGCTCGCTAGCACGTTTCCCGAGGCAAAATTATGCTGCAAGGAACTGTAAAGGCTGTAAGTCACGTCCCGTTTATACGTCCATTTTGGATTAATTAGTCCCTTCGTGCTTAAAACCGAGTCAGACTCTAAGTCTTTTCTATGGCAAATTTGGAAGTATGTAGTGGTAAAAGTCGATATCCGCGACCTGGTAGTCAGAGCCTCTCTGCTTTATCCGAACTTTTTCTGAAGTAAGGACAGCCTCAGCTGCATGACACCGGGAATTCATGTTAAAATATCCAAGACTGTCTCCATTGCCATCCGAGGAACTGTTACAAATACATATACCAACGGTTGTACCCTATGTACGCTGAGCAAATGTGGCTTGGTGTCGACCGTATATTGAAGCATTTGGCATCAATTTATAGATAAATTCTAACAAAAATTTTGAGTAGTCCATATTTATATATACTATTACTTTAAGCATTATACTTACATATGTATATTATGTATAATATATATAACTCTAACACTTTTATACTTATAAACACCTTGGATGCGCGCTATATATGTACATATGTATACAAATTGCCAACTTCAACTTTTTATCTAAAATTATTTAATTATGACAACAACAAAAACAATGACATCAGCACAAGTACCATTAGAGAAAAGCAATCTGCGCCAAACAATTGCGCACAATCTCGACCGCCCAACAGTGGCTAACTTTTCCAGACGGCACGTTGCGATAGCGAGTGAACTAGCGTGGAGATGGAGAACGTCTGTTGCGATTGCCACTGCACTTCAGGGTGGCAGTTAAGGAGGTGTGGAAAAAAACAAAAAAAAAATCACTTCTTGGCGTCGAGGTGCCTATTAGGGATGGGAATCCCGAGTCATCGGAATTCTGTTTATTTTAGATTTAAGACTAGTGTTAAGATTAAAATTAAGATTAAGATTAGGATTAACATTAAGATAAGGATTATGACTAAGATAAAGTTAAGTATTACCATTACGACTAAGATTAAGATTATGATTAAGAGAAAGATTAAAACTGAAAGAAATTAAGTGAAAAGGAATCGCGATATTTTTGCTCAGGCATAAATAAAATGCGAAATACGGAGTATGTTTTGTGAAAACCAAAATATATTAATTGATTTTTTTCAAGGCTTTCCGGGAATCTTAATAGCTATGGCACGCTCTCCGCTTGAAATTTTATACAGTTAGTCAATAATTAAAAAGCTTTTTTGAACATGAAATCCCGAAAAAATCGCAGAATTTTCGGGACAGATCCATATTACGCCGAAAATATTTAAGCTAGCGTTGCTTAGCAGTTGCAGCCTTTATTTGGAAGTGCAATGAGACGAGAAGAAGGCGTAAACTGTGCAATGAAAACTTTGCCCGCGATGCGATGCAGCAATGCTCATCACAAAACAATTACGTGATGTATCGCAAAGATAAGAGGCAGGCAGACAAGTAGCCGCTGAAGGCACAAGTGCTGGCTGGTATGTGGTAAACGCTCGCCAAACCATCACCAGCAGCCAGCAGCCAGCAGCACCAACGCCAACGCCACCAACGGCGCAGCGATGGTAATTGACGCGGGAAGCGTGCTGCTGTTCGCGCGCTGTTGGTGTGGCAAGAGCTGTGTAAAAGTGCCAGCCACAGTGTAAAAGCGATGCTAACACCAAACAGTACATATGTCACTCAGGTGGCAGTCAGGCAGTCAGTGAGTGAGGCAGAGGACAGACTTAAGTTTTGTTGCAATCTTTTAGCTGTTTGTGGAGTTGCAGTTGGAAATTTGGAGTGCTGCCGCTGAGCCAAGCCGCGCTAAGTAGGAAGGCTGCAGTGTTTGCTTTCGATATGTTTTGATTTTTTTCGCTTAGATTTTATTTGGGTATTTTTTATTTATTTTTTGTTAATTTCTGCCTTTATTTAATTTTTTGGAAAAATCACAAGCGTTAATCAAAGCGAAAATGTGTCGAAGTTTAAGATGAAAACAATCGTCAGCCACGAACTGCTTGTCCCACTGCCAGTGCTGCTGCTGGGCCCCATCCTTTCACCTTCGCTGTGGCACAATGCGACTCATTACATAAATCGCCACGGCACTTGAAGTTGTCGAAATGCAATTGAATGGAAAAATGTGAAAATTAGGTTAGAGCGCTAAAAATCACTTTTCATTTCATGTACATATCTACTTGTCATTGTGTTTGTGTGCGCCCAGAGATTGTTGTAAGAAAAAAGTACTTGAGCGAATAGCTTGGCGTTGTCGATAGCTGATTGAAATGTAACGATTATAATGGGTTGCCGTGCAATGCAATTAAAATAAAATAAAGAAAAAATTTGAAAAATAACGAATTAATCAAAAATTTCCTAAGAAATATAAGACATCTTCCATTTTCTTCCCCGCAAGCAAAGAAACAAAATAAACTAACTTCAATTGCCTTCCGTTTTTTATTACCTCAACAGCAAAGCTCTGGTGAAGGCCGTTTGATATCTATGTTTTGTTAATCGGTTTCATAACTGTTATGCTTTTACGTTTTCTTTGTTTTTTTTTTTGTGATTATTGTTTTTTTTACAATTATATTACTTGATCGATAACATCGCATTATCGGATCACACAACATTCTTTGCTTCTTTGTTAGTGGTCATTTAAGTGCTTGTTGCCCAACATTTGCCATTCACAGCTTAAGCTTTAATTTGTTCAATTCGGCGTGTTGCGGCCAGAGCACTAGCATCATCTGAAGCTTATAATTGATTGCATAAGCACGCGCGCCTCGCATGCGAGATTGCAACCTCTAATCAAGCGTATGTGTGCGAGTGTGCAATTGCTTTCCATCCTCAGTGCACCTACTTCTTCATGAGATGCCTTACTTAGCTGCAAATATGTGTCGCTGCAGCTGTTTCATGTCAAATT
Source organism: Rhagoletis zephyria (assembly GCF_001687245.7). Classification (NCBI taxonomy): domain Eukaryota; kingdom Metazoa; phylum Arthropoda; class Insecta; order Diptera; family Tephritidae; genus Rhagoletis; species Rhagoletis zephyria. The sequence continues at coordinate 53,980 of NW_016158118.1, read as the reverse complement.
GAAAACAACAACAACAGCAACGGAAAAATATACAAACCGTAAAAAATTTTATATTAAACAACTGAATCCTTAGCTTTCAGAAAGTTAAAAATGGCACAACTGAAGACTATTTGACAAGGCCTTTCTTAAGCCACATATTTTCCAGTTCGATTGTCAAAGTTTCTCACCTATTTTCTAGTCTTCTATTTCGTCGGAGGAGAGTAAAAAAGTGACACTCAATGTGCCTAAACCGGTTAGATCTCCCACCTGTTACGAGAGCTGTGACTTGTTCAGTTTTCAGAAGAACGTGGCCACCTTGCATTTCAAGGTCATCTTGAACCGTCGAAAGCTCATCTGTCCATAAGCAAACCAAATGTAGCTACTGTAGCCTTCACCATTTTCCTCCTCGGGGACAGTCCTTCAACAGTTGCCTAGCTTGTTGGGTCCTCGCCAAGCAGTTACTTATACTGGAACCCAAATAGGCTTGAAGTATTCCGGAATAGTGAGAAGAGTCAGGCATTCTCCGACCGTTGCTATGTGCCAAATTTCATTGGAGCTCGTTCGGTCGACAGGCTGAAGTGCTTGCTTATGTCTACTCTGTAACACTTTAGCACTGCCGATGCCTTTTTAGTCTCTCCTGGATGTCCTAGATATTTCACCCTCTCAGAGAACGTTATCGGAAGCCTCAGCTTTTTAAAAGAGTTAGTTTTGCATTGTGAGGGTTTTCACCAAAGCTGCAGGCAGCTGTTGTGTTTTCAAACAAGTTCATAAAAAGTAATTATAATTATCAGTGCTGCGTCATCAGCATGTCAGCATAGGCAACCGGCTTCCAGCTGATTTTTTCAGAAGTCTATATTTAGTAGATCATTGGCGACAACAATCCAAAGTAATGGTGCGAGAACTATCCCTTGCAGGGTGCCTTTACACATTTTTATATACATAGATGGAAGCGTAACAGTTCTGTTGTCGACCTCGACCTTCACTTTATTTAGGGAGCTTACGCTTGCCTCAAATGATCTTAAAGCCCCCGTCTATTTCAAAGAAGACACTAAACGCGGCGTCTTTCTACGATCTCTAAAACTGTGCTTAAACCTGATTCCACCGAACATTCCGTCGCAGTAGGCATTCTGATTTGTTGACAAATCATCCCTAGTGATTATCGATTCTTATGTGTATATCAACTTATAAGTCTGAAATCAACAACGGACACCTGCCTTCGGTTCGAAAGTAACTTTGACTCCCCTTTAAGGTATTGAAATATGAATAGGTCCTACCTAAGCTGCACGGATAGATAACGGTTACTACATCTATTCGAAATTCTGCAGTTGGGCTGAGACCGCGAGCCTTGACAGAAGATATGATTCTAACAAACCGACGTAACTGCAACAATCCAGATTTATATTTGGCCTAGGACTATCACTGTAGCAGCATCCCTCAAATTTTGTTTGGAAAATTTTTATGCTGTTATAACGAAAACTGCATGAAATTCTGAAGATTTTAAATAATCGACCACTGACACTTCATATCAAAACAAACATTTTCGTGCAGTGTATTAGTTGCTTGTTGTGCCACGCACTAGGATGCATTTTGCAGTCAGCCAATGAATATTTATGTTTGTAAAAGTCTATGTAGAAGAGCAACTAGTATGTCAAATGGGGACGGGCCAGCAAGTATGTAGCAATAGATTGGCGTCAATGAGCAGGCTGGTCGCGAAAGGTGAATCGAATTTGTATTAACTTATGTATAAGTATTTATATGTATGTACATATGGATGTAAATAAACTTAGATGAAAGCTTAGTTGCTGGCTTGGGGCACCACATGTGGTACACAGAAATATGTGTGGCGTATACCACCAGATGGGAAACTAGTCTGTGATTTTTTCGATTGTCAAAATTCCTAGCAAGACGCTCAAATATGCGCCGCATTACAAAATATTTCGTAGCTTCGTACTTAAAAGTAAGTAAGCTCTAAAATAAAATAAAAAACAAATAAAATAAAATAAAATAAAATAAAATAAAATAAAATAAAATAAAATAAAATAAAATAAAATAAAATTAAATGAAATGAAATGAAATAAAATAGAATAAAATAAAATAAAATAAAATAAAATAAAATAAAATAAAATAAAATAAAATAAAATAAAATAAAATAAAATAAAATAAAATAAAATAAAATAAAATAAAATAAAATAAAATAAAAAACGATATCTAAAATAAAATAAAGTAAAAAAAGGTCTAATGAAAAACACTATTTACTCAAATAAAAATAATAGTCTTCTACTCCCACTGACGGGTTGCCAACTTGCACCGCATAATAAATTGCCGAGCGTATTCGTTAGACATGTTGGACATTCATAAAAGTATAATCATAGATATATGTACATTTGTACATACATATGTAAATGTACATACATATGTGACTATATTATGTACATACATACATACATATGTACTTAGATGCTACATAAGTTTCTAATGCTTTGCTGCAATGGCTGCTGTTGCTTGGAGGAAGTCACATGACCTTATACATTCCTCCCTACAGGTGCATATATTCACACTACATATCTACAAACTCCTATTCACCACACATATGTACATCCAACAGCACTGCCTATTGACTCTTTCATTTGTATTCCTTTGCATAATTTAAGCTTGTTTATATTGTTGCAACAAAACAACAAAACGTGCAACATTTTACATTACAACGATTTGTTCACTTGACTTGCAGTGACCACCGCAATGAATGTGGCCTCCTCAAACCTCAAAGGCCTATACACTGTGGACTGAGCTGTGCGCCACGCAACCTAATTTAAAATTAACCCAAGCTTGGCTATTAAGTAGAAGTGGCCGGCGCGAGAGGGTTGGCGACGAAAGCGGCAACAACAAAACAGCAGCATTTGGTCAACATTGTAGAAATTAATGAGTGAGTGTTACGACTTGCACGTAGCACAGCGAAGATAAAGAAAAATTACATGTACATAAGTGTGCATTAAGGTGTGCCAGAATATAAGGAGTGAATTTTTTTCTGTGGAATGCGATACGAATACTCTCTAAATTTTTTTCTTTTGAATTAAATTTTTCATTTTGCTCTAAGCGTTGTCTTTCGCAGCAACTATCCACTTCAAATAGGTGTGGGATAACGTCCAAACTACGGTTACTTTTTACTTAAATTTATAGACTTTTAAGGCCAGAACTAATGGAAGGAAGTGAGGAGCTGGTTGGTGCCGTTTGGAGTGCCTTCACATGCCGAACGTACATATGTACGTTGATATGTATGGGATTAGACGTATTATGGTATAATAAAATTGTATATATAAATATATATAAAAGGAAAAACATTTAAGGGGGCAAGTGTATCGGATTTCGCAAAAGAAAAAAATTCTGGAACACCCTAGTGTGCAGACATGCTCACGTATATATGTTTCTACAAACACATAAATCCACATGTAATCATTTTCGGAATGCTTGCACCACCATTGGCTATAATTACGTGGAGGCAGGCAGGCAGGCAGAGAGGTAGGCCGAATTGAAATTAACATGGTCATTGTAGTGGATTCGGTTACATTTTAATTCCACATTCATTATAGCCAAAATAATTGGGTGAGGTGCATATATGAAGCTATGTACATATGCATATATGTAATAATATTAATTCATTAAGAGCATCTGCTTTATTTCTAATTAAATGCTTGCGGAATGTTTTATTCTTATTTTTTATAGATTTATTTATTTTTTTTTACTCGATTCATCTTTACGACTTTGGCAAATTGAAGGTCAGCTCAATTGCAATTATAAGTGTTAGGTTGCATTCAACACATAGACTCAGTGCAAAACTTATTTAAAAAGTGTCTCATAGAAACTCACACAAATAGGTGAGTAATAAAAGTGTTAATAACTAGGAATTTAAATTAAAAAAATAAAACATAAAAGCTTCACCTTAAATATGTGTGTCTCGCGACTCGTTTGCCCTTCCCATTTTAATTTAGCTAAATCAGTTTCGGTAGTTAAGAGACTATAATCGGTCATTAATTCCTCGTTTATGGGTATAAAACTTTAACGCACATTATTTTCTTTATATCCACAAAGTATAGCTAATAGTGTAACGAAATGTTTTAAAAATTCAAATAAGCTATCCATTATGGTTTATTTTTTAATACATTGTCCTCTGTTTCAAGCGGAAGTTGTTAGGAATTCTGTAATTGAGTTCAAAAGAGAAAAGCAACTCATATCATCGTAAATTTTATTACACGACATCTTAAAGCCTGATTATGGCAACTTTAACTTAACTTAACGGAACTTAGAACTTAGAAAATCAAAATGAGGCGTTTCCGCGTTTACATGAATATCCTGAAAATGTTTTAACATTTGTTTTGATATCTTTTTTTTTTTGAGTTGGTGGGCGATGACATTAAATGATTTTAACGTTATTTCAGATTTATGCTTTTTTGGTTAAAACCTGAATACTATATTGAGTAGTGTCTGCACTACAATAAGGTATCCAGAAACTGGGTTTCAAAAGACTTACAGCAATGCAAATTTTAATGGGCTCTCGAATATGAGCTTAAGAGTACGCCTAATCGGTTAGACAAGGACAAGTTGAACGTGACAAGAATCATCGTCGTCCCATATCAAAAGGCTAGTTATCGTCTGCAATGACTGCTTTAAACTTTCTAGAGACGGAAAGGACAAGTTAAGGGTCTTCTATCCAGACTTATTGCGGATCGCAGGAACCACTTTGGGGGAGTTTGACTACTGCTCTCCCTAGGATCTGTACAGCTTAAACAATATTCTCTATTTATGTTTATGTTCCCAACATTATTTGCTTTTTTTACAGAAATATTTCTCCGATAAATAAAAATACCCAGAGGAAATGAAGCGGCGTTTTGGTTAAGTGAACAAATATATAAATTTTCTGCTCCTCTGGTATGGCCATGAAGGAACAGTTAAAAATATTGCGGAAAAAATGTTGCCAGATGTTTGTCTGACTTTTACATTCGAGTCTTAATACACTAAAACTGAGGAAAATGTTTTTTAATATTTTGACCAACCAAATCGGGGATGCTCTATCTTTTGGTAGAATTACTGGCTTTCAGTTTCGACCGGAAGTCGGTAATACGACGAAAGCATCCTCGACATGGTAATTCATATTTTTTCGTTTTCCAATAAAAAATATTTCCCTGGATTTTAAAGAGGTGAACGGGTGGTCTAGGACACCCTGTATATGGGTACAAACAAAATGTATTTTTTATTTACGGTCATCTCTCGGCAACAAACGGCAAAACCGGGAGATCCATTCTCTATGCTATGAAAAAGCTATCCTTCGAACAGCTTTACAAAGTAAGAGATCAAAAATGTCAGGCCGAAAACTTTTCAAAGGACCTTATTGACTATTTAATCTAAATTAGGGACCGTAACCGTTATTATCTTTATAATAAAATTCATAATTGAATACTTAAAATTGGATCAAATTTTATTTTGAGATTTAATTTTTTAGATCATACAAAATTTAAGTTGACCATTAAAATACATTCTCCACTATAACGATTAAAAATGATCGAAAAAATGGAAATCACAAACTAATGATTAAATTTGACCGAAAAAACACACTCCAAATTTAACGATTATTCTTTATTGAAAAATATAAAAATCAAAAAATTACTATTTTCAAAGATCTAAAAACAAAAATTTTGCTATTTAACGGTGCTTATAAAGATTTTCTTTCGCCGTTCGGTCCCTGGTTTAAATTGATTCTGTAAGTCCGAATACTTAGGATGCAGGATTTAACTTTGACTCATGTTTTTAAATGACGTCAGGTTAGCCTTTCCGCTTCACACTTTCAAGATATAAGATGTTTATGCAATATCTCACTTTAAATAACGACCTCTAAATATCTATACCCCAACATTTTAACCCTTTCAAGATCAAGGGAAACATATTTAACCACTCATAAGGAATTCGTATGTAAAACACGAATGTGTCTCACATTCATTTAGCTATTTTAATTATGAAATTTTAGAAAAAAACATTTTTATCAAAATTGGAAAATTTTATCATCACCTTTTTGTTTTAAATCCGAATTGTTTACAAAAATTAGTTTTTAAGAAAATTGTTTTAAAACGAAACGAAAACCCCTAATTTAGGAAAAATGCTTTTTTAGCAAAAAAACAAAAAATATTTAAACCCGAATTAGAAAAGAAATCAGCAACATAAGAAACAAAGCTTTTTTGGAGAAAAAATATTTCCAGTAAAATGATTTATTTCGAGGAAGACTACTCTTGGGGAAACAAAATTAAAATAAAAAAATGTGTTAAGGATAAAAGTTTTAGAAAAAATAGTTTGTTAGAAAAGAATCCGTTTTCTGAAAAATGTATTTTTAAAATATTTTAAATGAAAAATTGTTTAGGAAAAATAATTCTTACCAAAATGAAAAATTTACCCTACATGAGAAAGCATGTTTAAAATTTGGGAAAAAGTATTTATGCTTAAAAATTATTTCTTCAATGAAAAAAATTGTAAAAAACTTTTTAGGGAAATGACTGTTTCGAAAAAACTTAATTTTTCCAGGAAAAAATAATAATTAAGAAATTTTTCATGAAGAAAAATTAGAAAAGAATTAGTTTTATGGTGAATGAATGATCATTTTTAGGAAAAATTTTTCAGATTTTAATTACTCAGCCTTCGATGAATCGAAATTTACAATTGAGGCCTTGAGGACCAGAGTAGCCTAACTGACATTTCAAAAAAAGTAGTGGTGCATCTTAAAATTCATTACTAGAATCGAAACGGTGAAAGCCCGGGCAGGCCTTTTAGTTTTCTTTTACTATAATACTTTTTACTACTTTTTAATAAAAGATCGCATTAATATCTTATAGATTCTTCCTTCTCATATCTATTACTAAAAAAATTGTACTTGTAGATAGGCTTATGGTCCTGAGAGGGTTAAAGTGCATATGTGCAATTTATTTGCCTCCAAGTGCACGATGAGAACATAAATACGCCATCAGTCTAACCGTTTCCCGCCCCCCCTCTGAGCAAGCCTAAAGGCAACGCAACTTAGCTGTTACGCAAAATGTACGCTACTTTGTCTCTTGCTCACGTTGTTGTTGTTGCTGCTGCTGCTGCTGATGCTTACGCTGCCATCCATCGCTTTTGCCCGTAAGCATAGCTGTTGACACTCTTTTGCCACTAATTTTTTTTATGTCTAATGCCGCCAAGATTACGATGTTGGCACGATATTGATGCAATTTTATAGCCAATGCAATTGCAATTGTCGTTCGGTCGGGCGATTGTGTGCGCGCTTGCCAGAGTTCAGCTGCCATAGTAGTTGTTGCAACATAGCGCACTTGAATTTGGTTGCACTCGTTGTGATGAACGCAGTCGTCGTTGCGAAGGCAGCAGCAAATGTTGCCCTCAAGTGTAGTCATCAACAACAAATGCAGCTGCTGCTGCTGTTGCTGCACATAACATCAATAATGGTAGTAGCAACAGCAATAAAAGCAACAACAGCAATGGCAACGAGCACTTAACGCTGAATGTGTAACATTTTTGCTACTCAGCGCCTGTTTTTGTTTTAGTCGTTTTTTGTGCATTTACAAATCATTGATAACTGCGGCCTGCGGCGTGCAGCGCGTGGAGATTGCAGCGCTTTTTTACTGCCGCTCAACGACAATGTGTATCTGTGCTGCTGTTTGTGTTGAGTGCGCCTACAGTCTTTTGCTTTTTTGTTTATATTTTTTATTTTTTCGTTTTTATTGCAATGCGACCGACAACTTGACCAAAATATGGCCGCTCAAATCAGTGCACTTGTAGCAGCTAACGAGTGCAACGAGTGGTATTGCAATAGAAAATATAGTTTGCTCTGATTAACCTCTGTAAAGTGGTGCATGGGATTTTCGTTCGGAGCGAAGAGAAAGAGGGATTTGATTTCTAGGAATTTTTTTTATTTCCAAATGAGGTCAAACTATTTATGACGCCAGGATCCACATTCCAGTGTCTCCTAGTTTACAGATGCCATGAAGATCCAGAAATATTTGTTTTTATTAGTAGCACTTTAGCTACTGAAATTCGCGTAGAGTTTTGCTGAAATGATACACAGCGTCCTGAAGTGCACACAGAAAAGGTTATCAAATGTAATCGACTCCACAGCGAACTTTGCACCATTCCCCAACATGAGCACATAAACTTAGTGAAGACTAGAAGCCCAGCGAGTCTAGACTTAATTTAACTTATCTTCAGTAATTGTGTAAAGATTCTGATTAAAAAGCTCAAAATTTTGATGAAAATTTGTTGAATTTTTCTGAATTCTGTATTAAGTTTGTTTATATGATTTTGGTAAAAGATGCTTCGGATTGGTTGCTCTCTAGTGTAAAATTTCGTCAGCGGCGGTGCTCTCGAGAATGGCGAAGGAGTATTTGACTTCCTTATCGAACGCATCGGATTACTTCGCTATTTGTGTTCTAGGTCACAGTGAAATCGCTGTAAACTGCACGGCCGATGAGCTAGCACGACAGGGAACCCTTAAGGAATTACTTCCAGATAGAGAAGATATCGTGTAATCATCTCAAAACTTGCTGCTCTGGTAGCCTGCCTTTGCCAGCCACCTGGGTCGCACCCATCTCCATTTCTATGGGGAAGATTAATACAAAAAAAAAAAATACAAAAAATATAACCACTAGCGCAGTCATGGCCAAATCATATTCCCTTAGCACGCGCAAGGCAAAAGCTCTCTCTAGCCGTCCCACTGTAGTCAAAACTACTCAGTGAGAGAAGTTATGTGCCTAACAACATTTCGAGTTTGGCCCAATTCACATTTTAAGATCAATGTAGTCAACGGCCAAGAGGGAGATGCTTGGAATAGCAAAGGATAATCTCGAAGGTGGAGTTAGTCACCGTTCACTTTCATATAGACTGCATATCCTGACGGGTCCAAAAGTGATTGCGGTGTGGGTGCGGGGTGTTGTCTGGGAAGCTGGATGCTTTTCTTATGTTCCGAACACCCAGCTGTGCTTTGCTTCTTGATTAATCTGAAGCGGATACTATAAACTGTCCACCTCGTAAGAATGGCTAAAACACAATGGAATAATAACGGAACACCGGCCGATTGGTGAATATGCTGCTAAAATAATCCTACATCAGCTGCATATGTATCTGATAGCACTCTTATTCCTGGAGGGGTAAATCCATTGGAATGGTTGGTTCCATGTTACCAGATAGGCGCGAGGAAACCCTGCCAAGGATCATTAGGAGACTGTACTTATACATACATATACACCACTTGCTCCTAAAACAACAATATGACATTTTATTTTTGAACTTGAAGAAACTCCGTTTAAGATGATTTCTTTACCCCAAAATAGAAGCTGAATTTTTTTTATTTTCATCCAAAATACACTCTTCCCTGTCAACCAGCTAAAAGCGGAGCGATTCCATGTGATTGTAAAACGCCATCACAGGCGATAATGCTTAGCGCTAATACATTTTGTTGTTGCGGCTGTCATCGTTGCACTTGTGACTGCATTAAACTGCAACAGCTTCTTAAGCGCTACCACGGCTACTGTTGCTACTTCTTCCCCATAGTCGTTTTCCCATCAACTCTGCACACGACTGGCTACTTTGGCGAGCAGTAACAAGAAGCAAATGCAAACGCGATTGTTTCTGACTGTGATTTCGATTGGCTACCACTTCATTTTGCTCGCATTTAAGTTTGCTGTTTCGCCTCCTTCGAATGCCGGCTTTGCCTTCTTCTGCGTTCATCGCTGGCGTGCGCTTGTTTTTTTTAGCTTTTTTTGTTTTTGCCATTTGCTTGCAGTTGGTCAGCGATTTTTTAATGTCAATAACAACTGTCTGGCTGTTGTGACTGTAGGAAGAAGGTAAAATAAATAAATGCGTAAGACCCGAAAATACATTTTTTTACCGCTGTTCACTCGCACCGATCGCTATCGGCTGGGAATCACGCCGCATGGGGTGCCGTGGCGCGCTTGCGTAATGCGTAAATTGGCACCTCCACTGCACTCCACACCGTCACCATGCGATTCAATCCACTTTCGAACGACGCCGTAAACACTCACCGCTTTTTGTGGGTCCAAAAAAAAAATTAAAAAAAAAAAAATTAAAATTTTTTTTTGATGCAATGCAGTACAACAATCCCAAAAGATACTGTTTTAATATGTTGGAAAATTGTATACTTGTCGTTGGTAATTGAAGCTCATAAAACGCATGCGTAGCCGAAAATGGAAAAAAATACCAAAACGAACGAAAACATTGGCTCACAGCGCTCCGATCCTCTACATTTGCATAGAATGGTCAAAAACTAATGATCTGCTGTGAGTTAACTGTTTCAAGTGTTTTTGGCTTTCGGTTTTGTTATTCTCTTCAGATTTGTTTTTTTTTTTTTGTTGAATTTTTCGATTATATTTTTATTTTAAGTTTGTTACAAATAATTGTAAATCTCATTGCAACAATATTGCATCATCGCACACATCCGCGTTGTCAATGTTGCCACTTAAATGCCATTCGTTCCGACATTCCAATATACAAAACGGTTTGATTGAAGATTTCTTGTTACAGATTTTGTGTTAACCAAATAAACCCAACGCAGTGCCAACCTCAACCACAGTGAAAGTACTTAAATTTTTTGTGTATGTTATGTAATGATGCGCCGATATTTAAGTGTTTTCTTAAGCCTATTTTTAAGATTTCGGATTGAGCGCAATTGCGTAAGCGCAAGGAAATAAATATTGATTGTTTCTCACGTTCTTCAGTTGCTTTGCCACTAATTGGCATACATGTATGACAAAAATAATTACAATTACTGTACATTTAATGTGAAAAGACCTCTTATGTGTATGTACATATATGTGTGGCAGCACATGTTCTTCAAAAGTGGACTAGCTCAATAATTATTATTTTTGGTATAATATACTCAAAGTATTCAGATTACGAATAAATCTTTGACACTCCTTTCTGCTCTAAGTGCTGCGAGCTCTCTTTATTAAGACTAAAACGAGAGCACTCCGATGGTACACAGGCCTGGTAGCTCTCTGGAGGTAAGTGTGCGAGTTCTTCAACATAGCGAAGGTAGAAGAAGGAACCCACGCAGTGCTGGGAAGGATGCAATGAAACAAGGCATAAAAACTACAAGAAAGAAATAAGGAGTGTAACAGACTGTGGAAAGTTTACGAACTCCGTGAACAGAAACTGGGCGCTAAAGTATCTTCCTTTCCCGTTATTCAAATCAATAGGCATAGATGACTTTCTTCTAGTCATACTTCAGACAGCTGGAGACAAAATCTCAGAATGCTTTAGTTGGCTTTTGGAAGGCTGTGCCAAGACACGGTGGAGAGAATACAGAAGGTGGCGTCGATGGCAACACCGCTAATCGGCTCTCAGTGAATTTGACAGAATCAGCTGTTTTGCTGACGTCACAGTCGGGATGACAGCAGTACTGATGTGCTGAGTCAATACTTTTAAGTATTCGGTACCGATTTAAAAAGTATCCAATGCTCTCGATACTCGGTACCGAAACATTTAGGTTTCGAAATAAAGCGCACATAGGCCAAAAATATGGAAAAACGGTTCAGGGGAGACTCGCCTATCAAAACCCGAATGTAGGAGCCAATAGAGCTTTTAATAGTGATTCAAATGAAAGATGTTTATATGTCGGTTCGAGGCCCTAATACAGAGAAACTCTTACTTGTTTGAAGCATTTTTGTTCCAGCTATCGGACGATATTATTTTTGCCTAGGGGAAAATTCTGTAACCAGTTAGAGACAATTTTCGAATCGGTATCGGTTTTTTTGACGTATGATCTGAAATATTTCAAGTGCGATATCGATTCGAAACTCGTCGCTAACTGATTACAGAATTTCTCCCCTGAAGGGCTTCTTCATCCCTCAAAGCGTTTTTATTGAACCTTGGATCGACTAAAGTTAAAACTGATAAAATAATATTTCTCTGTTGCGATAAGTTCAAGTGCTTTAGCCGATATCATATAAATTAGTAATTGAAGTTTTATCTAAACTTCAAATGCATACAATGACGAAGGTTTAATGTAAGGAATCGGTTTGGGGTATCGAAAAGGAAGTATTGGGTACCGAAATCTTTTTTATGTATTGGGTACCGAGAATTCAGCACATCACTATGATGACGTCACGCCAAAATTACTCTCACGAATTCTGCTACAATCGGCGCAATCTTGTATTCTATCATTCTTGGTGCCAAAGTCAAGAAAAGAGCAGCCATATATGTACATTTATACCCCGTAGTATTATACGCCTATCAGCCTAACATATTTTGTTCTCACACTTCTTGTGCTCTAATTGGAAAAAACGTCAAGAATTTAGATGAGAAGCCACTTCAAAGTTCAGAAATCTTATACTAATGGCACATCGGTCGAAAGTGATCTGCACAACAACGTTGGACGGATTGAATGGACCATGTTAAACAGGGCATTTGCTACGGGAGTCTTTCTAGATACAGCTGAAGCATTTGGCAATATCTCAAAGCAAGCTTTAATAGATAGCATCGCCTCGAAAAGGCTTCCCTAGCTTTGAGAAATTGGATAAGCATCATATTAGGCTGTAGAAAGATCCCATCATGCTGCCACTGGTATGAGGTCACGCGAGTAGAAATGTTACCATCACTTCTGCAAACGTTTAGGGTTAAAACACTACATTTGGCTTCTGCACAGTTAGCATCAGCGACAAATATGTAATGACCCTAAGCTCTCTAGCGAATTAGATGCTGAGCGCCGTCGCCGACTGCGCTACAGAAGCAGGGCTTAACGATCAGTCCTACTTGAAACTATTGGCTAGAGCAGTATTGGTTTGACAATTGCTGGGTAGCACCAATGCATCAGGGCAGGTGACAGACCCCATCATTCTTTTCATGTATGTACATATGTCCATTTAAGTGGATGTCATCTCTATGTAGAGGTTAATGCTCCAGATATCAGTACGCAAGCCACAGAAATATTTACACATCATGCCTTAGAAATCTTTGGCAATTTTTTAGTGTCTCTTTTCTATCTTTCGAACCACACATACATAACTCCGCCAAATTAATTCCAAAAATTCAAGCTTTGCCACCAAATAAAATTTACAAATAACCTTCAAAAAAATTGCGATCGCCACAGATAAATGGTCAGAGCAATCACAACATCTATTTACGATCACAAACTATTACAGCTGGCTACTTAAGAGCGATCATTATTGCTGGAACAGCAGCACCAAAACTGATCGACAACACAGCGAAAGTGCGATCGTGCTGGCAATGAACGTTGTTGCCAAAAGGCTAGCATCTGTTTGACTGAATGAATACTTTATCTACGTGCTAGCCATTTGACCGCGCGCTGTTACCGCTTTGTGGCATTTGGTCTAAGACGAGCGATGATCGCACGATCAACTCACCAACCAACAAGTAGACACCAACCAACAACCCATAGCCAGATCGGTAAGACAGTCAAGCAACTAGCCAGCTGGATGAGTTTGCAACATTTGGCATACGGTTGTGGTGCATGACGACGAAGATGTTGAAGCTGCAGTTGGAATTAAGTTGAATGAAGTGAATGAAGAGCAAAACAAAAATAAAACGAAATTAAAGCAATTGAGAAGAACAAAAATAAAAGCAAAACTCAACTTAGTGGAAAATAAAAACAAACTAAAGTAAAGAGCGCCAAAACGTGTGCAATGAAGTTCAGTTTAATGATCATTAAAGCAGGTGAGGCAGAGGATCGCGTCAATGCGCGGTCTTAAAACAATAACAGTAATATTAGTAACAATGAAATGGAAATGAAAATGAAACTGAAACTAAAAACAATAACACCGCCAGCGAAGTCGAGAGCGCCTGTCGTTGGTGAGCGCATCGCAAACCAAAACTTAAACGTTCAAGTGCCGGAAAACTGCTGAGAGTCGCTGTTTGGGTTTTTGGATTTTTCGTTTAGCAATGAAACCGAAAGTGATCGCTTACGATCCACAAAACCAGCAGCAACAACAGGAGAAGGCAGCAGCAGTCACATTGGCAGCAATGAAAATAAAAAAGTTCAACAGCTGAAGTCTTCTTCAGTTTGCGCTGCTGCAAGTTGGCCGCTCTTGGCGCTCCTCTCGCCGTTGCTACCACCACCCACCGCAGTGCTGGCGCTACGCATGCGCAGATTATTTGCTCCGCGTCTTCGTTGCCGCTTGCTAGCCGAAAGAGTTTTTGCGAAGCGTACCTATATAAGCGACACATCCCGCAGCAGAGTTATGCAGAAAGACGCGCCGCGCCGTACAGTGTATTTGGTCTCGTATTTAACTGTGTACTTATAATTGGGTTTCATAGTAAGCCCTCTGTAGAAGCAAAGCGCCGAGCATCCTTAATACTCCTCCTTCTCGAAGAAACTTTATTTGATTTTCGAAGACCTCAAATAAAATGAAGCGTTTTTGTGCGGTACGTGAAATAAAAAGTTTATTTTTTTTATTGAAGTGATTTTTTGAAAAATTCTCAATGAATTTTGAAAGACTTATTTTGGGGGAAAAAATAGAACGAGCTATACGTATTGCTTAAGGAATATAATAAATGTAGTGTGGAACATACTCTGGAAAAATATTAAAACAACCAAAAAAATAATAATAAAATTAAAAAATTAAAAACAATTAAACAAATATATATACATATATTTATGTCAATAATTTTTTAAAAATTCTGCTGGGATTAAAAAGCAAACAACAAATAAGTGGAACATAACAAACAAAAACTGAAATTTTTTACTGAAAATATTTTCAAAAAAAAGGAATGCACACAAAAGCCAAAAAATTATGGAAATCTAAGCAGAACAGTAATAAGTTTGTCAAAGATAAATGCTCTTAAAAATGGGATCAGAATTAAAAAACAACATTTGAAAACTAAATTTTTTATTTTATTTTTTTTTCTAAAAAAACAAAATTGTGGTACAAAGCTCAAGAACCTATTGAAATAAATGTTTAATTTAAATAAATGGTTTTATTAAATCATTATAGAAAACTGTAAATTTAAGGTAGTGATCGCTGAAATGGCTAACCTATACAAAAAATGTACAAAAAAAGTAAACGGTCACTTCTGCTCTCATGGCCTCATTTAAACTCTTAAACAACAGTATTCTAAAATTTCGGAAAATTTGTGAATAATACCTTTTTCAAACATTTGAAAATTATATTGACAGCTGTGTGACAAATGATTTTATTTAATATACGATGGTAGTTTGATAAGTCAGTGACTTTTTGAATATTCTTTTCCGCAACAAAGGGATGTTTATTGACTGTAAGAGTGTTGCACTCTTAGTACTTGGGAAAACTCAAAACTTCACTGACTTATCAACTTGCCCTCGTACCGTAGGTTTGGTTGGTTTTTGTTTCAAAACTTATTTCCAGAGATTCTAGCTTCTTTCTGAAAATAACAAAAATTCTGTTTCTTTCATACAATTTTTAAGAGTTGCACGAAATTGCCTTTCAAATAAGGGGGCCATTATAATCTTTTATCTTTTGTCTGGGTTTCAACCCGGTCATTTAAATACTTAGGCTCAAATCGAGAAAATATTAGTTTCATAAAATTTCTGAAAAAGTTCCGCGAACTGAACAATTATAACAGAATTGAAAAATGAAAAAAAAAACTTTACCAGAAAAATAAAATGTTTGACAGCGCACGTAATTACTTTCGTAAAAACTTTGCTTGATAAACCGTGCACAGGAAACATATTTTCACGAAAAACTATAAATTTTTAATTTTTTTTTTGACTACCGGTTTCACCAAAAATCAAAGTAAAAAAATTATATTTTTTTATTTCTGACCGTTTTCATAAGAAAATCGAAAAAAGTAAGAAAAAAAACAAATTTTACCAGAAAAATAAAATGTTTGACAGCGCAAGAAATTATTTTCGTAAAAACTTTACTTAATAAACCGTGCACAGGAAAAATACTTTTATGAAAAAACTCTTTACATTTCTGAACATTTATTTATTTGACTACGGGTTTCACCAAAAATTAAAGTAAAAACATGTTTTTTTTTATTTCTGTCAGTTTTCAAATGAAAATCGAATAATAAAATAATTTTTCGCTGCTTTCGTGAAACTGACTATGAGTCCCAATTATTTCCGAATTTTTTGGAAAAATAAAAATGTTGACAACATTAATATGAAATAACGGGTGATTTTTTTGAGGTTAGGATTTTCATGCATTAGTATTTGACAGATCACGTGGGATTTCAGACATGGTGTCAAAGAGAAAGATGCTCAGTATGCTTTGACATTTCATCATGAATAGACTTACTAACGAGCAACGCTTGCAAATCATTGAATTTTATTACCAAAATCAGTGTTCGGTTCGCTTTACGTCCGATTTATGGTCTACATAATCGACCAAGTGAGCAAACAATTAATGCGATTGTGACCAAGTTTCGCACTCAGTTTACTTTATTGGACATTAAACCAACCACACGAATGCGTACAGTGCGTACAGAAGAGAATATTGCGTCTGTTTCTGAGAGTGTTGCTGAAGACCGTGAAATGTCGATTCGTCGCCGTTCGCAGCAATTGGGTTTGCGAAACACATTTCGAACCGAACACTGATTTTGGTAATAAAATTCAATGATTTGCAAGCGTTGCTCGTTAGTAAGTCTATTCATGATGAAATGTCAAAGCATACTGAGCATCTTTCTCTTTGACACCATGTCTGAAATCCCACGTGATCTGTCAAATACTAATGCATGAAAATCCTAACCTCAAAAAAATCACCCGTTATTAAATACAAATATAAACAAAATATATATATATTATAAAAAATTCGAATACTAAAAAAAAATTCTGAACATATCAACCCTGCCTGGTTACACTGAAACGCAAATTTCGCATACAATTTTACCTAAACCTGTCAATTTAGATTTACGAGGAAAAAATATACACCATAAGCCATATAAGCATTCTATAAATTTTAATAAAATTTGGTCATATTGCTTTCACAAAGGTTCTAAAAAAATGCCGATTGATTTTTGATTCATAAACATAAAAATAAGAAAAAAGCTTAGTAAAATATTCTTTTAAATAATAAATTTTATGACGAAATGCATTTTATACAATATCCAAACTTGCTAAGTTAAAATAAAAACAATTGTTTACAAGTAAGTGCAAAGTGGAGGCACACGCAAAGAATCCTTTGAATATTTCAATTTTTTCGTTAATATTTTTGGAAATCTTCTTCAACTTTTTTTATTCATTGCTGTTTCTTGTCATAATAAAAACCACAGTATGAAAAATGATAATTTTTAAATTATTTGACCTCTCTGCTTTGAAAATTCAAAAAAAAAATGTTCCACTTCTTACAAGTTTTTTAATCTTTTTTTTGTAATAAAACATTAAAATCTAAACTAAACATTGCTCATTTTATAGGTCTGAAAATAATATCTTGATAGTATTTGTATTTGTCAATAAAATATTTATTAAAAAGATTAAATTGTAAAATAGTTATAATTATAAAAAATTTATATCACTTATTAATTTAAATTTTTGTGTTCATAAAAATGTACGTTTGAAAAAGAAAATAAAATAAAGTATATTAAAAATTAATTACATTAAAAAAAAAAAAAAAATAATAAAGTAACTAAACCATATTAAAACCTCGGACCAAAAATTTGCCATCGACATCAAAAAACAATAAAACCAATTTTATGAAACACTTAAGAATAAGAAAATGTTAATATTTTTATAAATTGTATATTTTTTTTATAACGTATATTTGTATTTTGAATAAAACCACGTGTGCAATTTTTGATCACCCACTTTCTTCCCTCCTCCAGGTTTTACTTGTTTTGGTTGCAGCTGGCTTGGCGGCAGCACGCCCTGAACCACCACGCGACAGTTATAGCGCGCCACCGCCTAGCAGCTATCAGCCATCGGGGCCCAGCGGCAATTATGGACCACCGCCGGTGTATGGCCCACCACAACAGCCGCCTGTGGTGCATAAGCATGTCTATGTGCATGTGCCACCACCAGAGCCTGAGTATCAGGCACCAAGGTGAGTTAATGCATTTAAGAAAAATCCAACAGAAATGATGATAAAAACCAAATACTTAAAAAGGATTTAAATTTGAAGATGATAAATTCAAGAGGGGTTTTTTTTTTAAGAATCTGGCACACATTTTGAATACAGTAGCAGCCAAATCTTTAGTAGTGAATCTATAAGTCTGTTTGCCTGAAGAGCGTAATTAAAATATTAATTTTTTACACGAGTGTTTATGTACCGAATATATATGTATGTGTGTAAATATGTAAATATTTTTGAGCACATGTAAGCTTGTATACATTTGTCCGCTTTGTTCGAAAAAATTGTTACAATTTTTTCAATTGAAAAATGATATTGCCAATTTCCTTTAAAGCCATAATAAACTAACACAAATCATAGAAATGCCGGACAAGGCAACAATAAAAAAATTATTATTGATATGAAACACCGGCGGCGAGTGTAAAAGATAAAGGGGCAATTGAATATTTTTAGCACCGTTTATATACTCAGTTAACAACAAAATTAAATTGAATGGGTAATTTGTAAATTTTACTTGTCGGCTTATGTTAACTATGGCAAATGTACATATATATATGTGTACGGGTAATTGGGTGGTTTTATACTTAACATAAGTGATTAGTTTTCAACTCGCAATTTTTCACTTTGTTTTACCAAAATGATCCATTTCTTGAAATCTTTTTCAAATTACTATTTTTTTTATTATCACTCAAAAAAAATATATAATTGGTTGTTTTTAATAACTTTGCAAAGTTTTCAAATCGAATGCTCATATTAGAGGCAATGGACGTTGGCATCATATACAACATAACTGTGAGGTCTCAGGAGTGTGCCACCAAATTAAAAAATAAATGCCAGCAAGCAGAATATCTCGCATAGCTATTTTGTATTTTTTGATATTTTACGGTTTTTTCTATTTCAATAATTTAAGATACTACAAAAAGTTAAAATTAAACGGTGGAAAGTTTTTTCTTGCCTAAACCAACGAATCTAGTGTAACAAAATTACACACAAAAAAAACTTTACATTGAGTATAAGATAACTATGATTTGAGAAACTAAAATTCAGAATTTTTATTTATTTTAATTTTTATTGGCACACTCGAAACTCAGTTTAAAATTGTTATATACTTGAAGAAATTAATATATATGTGCATAAGGAATATTGTGTAAAAATCTTCCACGCCAATATGTAATCACCTTTAAATTATATGCAGAAACACATTTTTGTCGAAATCTTAGAGCTCGTGAAATTTGCTTATATATGTATACATAATCATACTTATATATATATGTACATAATCATACTTAAGCAAGCATCAGCAGATACGATGAAAGTACGTGAAAAGGTGTTATACTAGGTTCACATATAAGTAGATTATCCTCATTTTCGAGCTTAACACCCTAATCTGTAATAAGCAAAAGAGATTTGCCATACAAAATTCGTCCCTTGTTAATCTGTAATTATAAAATAATCTCAGATTTAACCGATAACTTTTCGGTGTCCAACCAAGTTTTATCGATTATTTTTGCGCTAGCAAGGAAGAGAGGTTTGTAAAAGAATTTTGAATAAAATACTAAGTTAAAATATATTTAAGGTGCTTAATATAGCAGAAGAAAGTGATCACGGCGGCACAGAGAAGAAACATAACTTTTCCTTGAGATGTTAGAATAACAAGCACAACAAATTTCACGGCTAATAATCTGAGATTTGCCTGTGTAAACGGGGTGATTAAAAAACGAGCTTTGATTGAGATAATATTGTTATGTGAACATAGTTTAATACGCAGCACGTCAGTTACAGCTTTTTGAAGCCCTTCTAGCGAAGCTTTTAGGATTATTGAGCCCATTTCCAGAAAAGCAGAATATGAAAGTATGCACGAGAAGTATGTAAGGGCTGAAATTTTGCTTACAATAATTAGGAACATGAAACAAATTTCTCACAGTTAAAGCATAATCCACGGAGTAGTATTTAGTATGCGGCTTCAGTATACTCGTAGTAATACATGGAGTTGTTAGCTGAATTCCAGTGCGCCAGTAAAAACCAAAGAGGCTTCTCGTACACTCGCGAAAATAGATAGAGATATATACCAAGAAAAGTCAGCTAAAAACTAATGTAACTATAAACAAATCACGTGTTGAGAGAAACATAATTCGCTGACTTTATTCTGGGTATATGAACCCTTACATTGGCTGTTTATTGTCGAACAGCAAAAGCAGTCTCAAAGAAAAAATATATAATAATTCTCACAATCAATTTTTTAGCCGGTTGAAACTTGCACTTCATTTGACTGAAATTTGGCTACAAAACTGCATACTCGAAAATTTTGTAGAAAAAGTGGAAAATTTTGATGCAATTTTTTTTAATATTTGTGATAAATAGCGAAACTTTGATTCAAATGGTTTATATTGCAGAATGAACTATATTTTCATGAATAATTAATGCCAACAATTTTTCATGAAAATAATCTGCTGCAGCCTTTCACCAGTTTCGATCTGACGGTAAAATATTTAATTGAGTTCCTGTATGGAAGTTCGAGGGCACATAACTTTATCGGAAAGTCTGGTAGAGTTTAGAGGTTACAGTGTACTTCGACAGCGAACCACAACTGAGGTTCCGTCATTGGCTACCAGGAGCAGACAGACTCGGCAAGGAAGGCGATCTTTCGGCAGATGAACCAATAGAAAATGTGTGGATCTCACTACAAGCAATAAAACGGGTGTACGACCTATAAACAATTCAGTAGGCAGGAATGGCGTGGACTAAAAGGCAAATGTATGGTTTCTAGAAATAACACTAACTAACTGGCTTGCAATAGAAAGCTCACAAAGCTTCTTTTATCTCTTAAGAGGGAATACATTAGACTTCTAGTCGTTACGTACTTTACCTGCTCGATCTTATTGGTTACTGCGAAGCCACGCCCAACCCAACCTAGCCTCCTTTAGATTTGAGTATTCTATGCAATTTAATGGCTTCGGTGCACAAAATCTCAGTTGTAGGTTTATTCAGAGCGGCTTTACGTCTGAAAAGAGTTTCTTTTTAGTACCAGGAAACTCTCAACAAGGACTACATATTCATGGGCTCTGCTGGACTGGAACTCATTGCTCTCTTTATGCTATCAGACATTCTTAGGACTCCGCTGAATTATGTCTAGCCACTAAACCACAATTGCATGCAAAGTATGAAACGAACAATTAGTCGCGTACATCAATTGTACAAGTTGCAGCACCCTTCCCTCGTTTAGAATCCTCTTGACCTTCTAAAAATCCATCCATGTCAAAAAAAAAGAAGAAACTAAAAAATTTATAGTGCGTGTCAGCAGAAGAAGTGTCTCAAAATCTTGTCTTTCCATACGACACAAGCATTGCATGCAACGACTCACTTGCAATACTTGCCGCTAAATTTCCGTCCGCTTTGCACGCGGCTAAATCTAACGGAAAAACCATTTATAAGCACTGTCATGTTGCATGCAACCTAATGCTTCGCAGCAATAAGAAATGTCGGCGGCACTTTGCTAGTAGCAAATGAAAATGCATGAAATACATATTTATAAGTTGCAATTTATGTTGCCACCGCTACAATTTGTTGCATGCGTGCGCGCATATAAATTGTGAATTTTTTCAACTGCAATTTGTTGCTTTGCTTTTTTTCTTTCGTTGTTTTTTTTTCGCTCACACACAACTGTGCGGCAGTTAAATAATAATAAAAACGTGTAAATTTCGAAATGCATGTAATGTAATTTAAATGTTTGTTCAGCAAAATTTGTGAGCTTCCCAGCCAAGATGAGTGCAAAGTAGGTAACCAGATGTGCGGGACTTTGTCCCAGTTGGTTTTATTTTGTAAGAGCACTTTGAAGCCGTGTATGCATTGTCTTCTGTAATGCGTTTGTTATAAACATTTCACTTAAAAGGTATGCGTGACAAGCTTTTAAAAGCTCTCTCCACATCTTACCTATAGTAAAGACTCATTACCTAGGCAATGTTGGCTTAGAGTAGGAAAATAAATGTGCCTGCTATAGTTATTATAGAGCAGTCATGACCACTGCCGTGCCAGCGTGCAGAGCGCCTTTTATTTAGCTGTTTATTCAACCTGTATTGACTAGTAATGATCGGAGATATTTTTTTTAGTAGAAATCTATAGAAAGCTATAAAAATCTACTCCCGCAAAATATGTTTTGACTGTAGCTGGTAGAGAAGTTCACAGGCTAAACGCTCTGACTCACCTAATTACTGAGCTTTTGGTGATCTATTAAACGTTATGCAATTTTGCCTCTTCACGAAATAAAGATTCTGATGCACCTCGGAAAAAATTCGCTAGCCCAAAATACCAGGTGTTATCTTTAAATATTTTTTTTATCAGACAACGGTTATGAACTGAAAATGTATGTATTCATATTTCAAACAATGGTTAGTCTGCCTCAGCAACTGAAGTTTCGATATTCGATTACATCGATCGTGTTATCATATAAATGTTTGTATGTTAGGGGGATCCAAAATAAGTAAAGTCGGAATCTTAATGCCCTCACCCCCTAGGATTGTTGTACATCGAAAAAAAAGTATACCCCACGTTATTTCTCGTTTTAAAGCAATAAAATCTAAAAATTAATACTAAAGATTTTTTTTACTCCCATTGCATTTTCTACAGGTTTTCGTGAACCTATAAAATATAGTTACTATGAAAAAATGGTTAAAAAAATAATTGGGTATTATTATTGGGAGTCTCCTGAAGAGAAACAGACTTTTAAGGGCGGAAAATATTGATTTCCAAGAATTCTATACCATTTCTACAAAAGGTTGTTTACATGGACAACTTTGGGCGCTTTGAGCGACCTCTAAATATTTTATGCTTTCAAACTAAAAAAGTAGGGGTCTATTTTTTCGGCATAGAATGATTATATAGGGACCGAGAGCATACAAATTCCGACTTTACTTTCTTCATGCATTTTTGGATCACCCTAATGTATGCACTTAATTAAAAAATGACTAATGAAAAAATACCAAAAATCAGTCCGATTGTTGTTAACCAGGTTTCCTGTTTTTTAAATACTGCAAAGCTAGTGATACTGTAGTTAAATGCTGCTTCCTTATGACCTAAAAAAAAAAATGAAAAAAAGTATCTCGGCAAAATAATTAAAACAAGCTTAACGAATTAAAATGAATTCACCGCACCAATGCGGAAACTGTGCATTGCTCATTGAACTTAGCACCATTAAAAGTAAGTTAAATGACTTGAACCTATGTACAAGTTTTTCAAAAAATTTCCAAAAAAAAAAAAATGAAACCAGTGCTGACAGCGTCACCCGTAATTGTCACAATGTCAGCGACGGCGCTGATGGAGATGGCAATATGGCAAAGCAAACGAGTTAAACGCATTCGACTGACAGGCGAACGCGGCGGCAATGACAGTTGAGAGAGTGACAATTGGCGTCCGATATTTTTTATGGCTGTTTGAAAAAGGTGCAAAATTGTGCTAAAAAAAAAAAAATAAAGATCACTAAGCTTTACATTAACATTTTATAACTATTTTATGTTTGTTCCACTGACTGACTGTATGACAATTGCAGTCGGTTTTATTAAAGCTGCTCGTATATTTTTATGCCGCAGCTGTAATTTCATTGCCAACAATGTAGAAAATATGCGAAGGATTCATGTTTTGCACTAACTATTTTAAAGTCAAATCATTTAATTTCGTAAATTCATATCGGAAGACAATAACGTGACGTAATCAACTTCCTTATTTTAATTTCAATTCATTGTGCATATGTACTTGCATACATACATGTGCATGTATGTGCAAGTTAGATGCAAGTTTGTGCATGTCGAGTATTTAGTAATGAGTATCATTTTTAGGATCACTCTGCGGTGAAAGGCAGCATTCGATGATTTCATGGTACAGTAAGACTTGAAAATCTTTTATTATTGTTGTTATATTTGCTTTTGAAGAGCAGGTGTTAAATGACGCTACGTGTGTACAGCTGCAATTACATATGTAAATTAAACTTCACAATACTAACGGGTGATTTTTTAAGAGCTTGATACCTTTTTTTTTAAAAAAAACGCATAAAATTTGCAAAATCTCATCGGTTCTTTATTTGAAACGTTAGATTGGTCCATGACATTTACTTTTTGAAGATAATTTCATTTAAATGTTGACCGCGGCTGCGTCTTAGGTGGTCCATTCGGAAAGTCCAATTTTGGGCAACTTTTTCGAGCATTTCGGCCGGAATAGCCCGAATTTCTTCGGAAATGTTGTCTTCCAAAGCTGGAATAGTTGCTGGCTTATTTCNTCAAAAAAATCACCCGTTACATAGTTTAACGCTATTTAGCATACCGACTGCTAGCACTAACTGATTGATGTCTGTATGATTAATATAAAAAAAATGCTGGTAATAAAGGAAAAAAATTTGCGAAATGAGGAAGTGTCCAAATGCTAATTACTACAAAAGAGTTTCATGATTTATTGAGTTGAACGAAAAATTGAGCAAATGTCAGGTGGGAACGCGTAGGATTACATTAGTTGGCTTATGTTGAGAAGCTGCCGTTTGAGTTACTGTCGGTGTTGCAATAGCGCGCGCAAATTCTTCTTTCCTGCTGGCCTCACTAATATTTTGTTAAATTTTTTACGACTTTCTTGACTTCCATAGTCTAATCCATATTCGCTTTGATTGCCTCCATTTGTATGCGATCCTTGGGTTCTCATGATCGAATGGATTTACAAGTCTTAAACTAAGTCTAGTAGCATGAACTAGTGGGGAAACAGCGACCAACCAATACTCAGAAGGGATGGAAGAATTTTTGCGATTTTTTAGAAAACTTTTAATTTTCGTGGAGTAACCAACATCGCAGTTGACTATATTGGACCATCCAACTAACGAAACAAATATGTTCAGACTTAAAATTTCAAGACGCACATGATCTTCAAAGGTGACACAACTCAAAATTACACTTTTGTTAGAAAATGCCAAAAACTACATATTTCTTAGCATATGCTAATCAAATGCGCAAGGACGACTTTGCCTTAGGCTGGCGAATAAAACGAGAATAAAAAGATTTGAGAACTTAACGTTAAGAATAAAAGGGTAGTCTGCATGTTGCGATGCAAACCGTTTCAGTGGGAACCATGATTTTTAGTTCAAAGCCTGGGGAAAGGAACTTACCAATTATGGTAAAATTTTTCATTTTCTTTGACAGAAAAGTTCATGCCTTAAATCTTTCGTTGACTTAATTTGCATAATTATCTTTCAGTTCGCTTTTGATTAATTTTAATATTCAAACATTTAAAAATAATGAAGCGCCATGAGAAAAATATTGTTCTCGCTTTCATTCTTCGCCAATAGTTCAGAGAAGATGTGTTCCTGTTTCGTTTTCTCATAAATACATATAAGCGAGACTTGATGTAGTCATTCATTCAGAGGACAAACATTTATTTTAGAGTTCTTTTGCTGCTATGTTCTTTGGGTTGCTTAACTGTGGTGAAGATTTGTTTCCTCTTTGTAGGTCATTGAGCTAGGCTCCGGACTGTCTCCTGAATGTTATCTCCCACCTGGCCAACATTTGCGTCAGATATACATACATTGCAGCGATCACGGATTCGAAGAGATGTCAATAACGTTAGGCCAATGGAGAAAACCACTACCCCGATTATCTCGTTGAGTTTTGGAACCCTATATGTTTAACCTATGGCATAAGTCATGTCGTTAGGCACAAATTCTGCCGGTTTGATATCACAACTTTGTGTTTATAGAAATTTGATGAGAATAGCTATACAATACGCCTATACCTGCTGATGGGTATTGAGATTACCGCAGACTTGCCTGAAATAGGTGCAAGCCCTGAAGTTCCTTCCATGTTGGAATTTGCATCATTAGCCTGCTTCTTCAAAAATTATATTGGTAACATCCAGTTAGGGAGGTACGAGACATATTGCCAAAAAAAAAGAGTCGTACCTGGGTATACCCCTAAATCGCAATTTTTAAGCAGATAACTGGTGAAACAAAATTTCATTAGCCCCTCGCGGTTTCCAAGAGAAATATTCTGCGGAAGATTTTAGGGATTTCGCGCTTCGCTGGCTTGATCATGATTGTACGATTGAAAGACCAGATAAACGTTGAGCTAAGCTAAGATAGCTAAGCGAAGAAAATTGTAAATATGGGCATCTTGTATAAGCCAAGCGCTCCGGTAAACGTTCACACGAGATACCTATTCGCTTCAATATAAATGCTCCCATATGCACTGAATGGGTTTGACTACTGAGTTGTTTCACAAATTACTCCTTGATATCAAAATGATGAGTCAGAGAAATTTTCTTGCAAATATTTTGCATTTGTCACACTGTTTCAGGTAAATTTCCAATTTTAATTATTTAATTACGAAGGCGGAAAATTTAGGCGGTAATCTACACGTTTACATATATACTTATGTAAATGAAATTATTTGCGGGTGTATTAGTTGCTTAAGAGTAATTAGTTCAGCCAAAATAATAAATACTCTGCATTGCACTACGTATGACTATTTATGCCTTCAATTTAACGTTGAAAATATGTATGTATAACACTCCTAAGCGTTATGGGCGACTCTGTAGTACAAGAGACTAGTACCGTCATCGCCAGCAACAAAAAAGTGAGCGATAACATCGCAATACCCAAATCCGTAACGTAAAAGTAGTGTAAGCTGCAATCAGGAAGTGCACAAAAATTCAAGTAGATATTTTATGCTGTTGTTGTTGTTGTTGTTAAATTTTTCAGTGTGCCACATAAGGCGGCAGGCAACTACATTGTCGCCATGGGCGTTAAGCAGCACGCGCCGGTATTTGCCTTAGCTGTAAAAGTAGTTTAAATAGTTTACGCTTTTCTAGGTTTGCTGCATTTTTTTTCTTTTGTTATTTGTTGCTTTTGCAAATTATGGCGCTGCTATTTGATTTTTAGCATATTTTGCGCTCTTATAATAAATACCTAGTTTGTTTAGTATGATTTAGGCTATGTAATTTTTTTAATTAAATGGTTTGTTGGCGCTAGTTATGTTACATATGTATGGAAGTAGAGACAATTAAAGATTTTTATACATTTTATTTATATAGGCGGTAAGAAAGGATAGGCTGATCTTGGGCGAGAGTGATATAAATCTGTGCCGTTTTTGTTGTATTAAAAACTGTGGCAATACTTATATATATGTATGCATGTGGATGTTTATTCGGAAAAGAAACATTTTCTAAAGATTGAGATCATTGTTTCTTAAGTAGCATTCAATTAGCAACGAGAATCCTATGGTCCTACGCCCAATGAAGCGAAATTAAACGGCATGTAGGCACGTGGAATCAGAGCTTACAGCTTAGATCTCATCTGTAGATAATAATTAGCAGTAATCGCTACAGATCTCATTTATCTCAAGTTTTTTCCAAGCTTGGAGATTGGGTTTTATTGATAAAAATTGAACTTAATCATCTATCCATATAATAAAATTTTAACAGGTTGATGTCTGTACATTGATATTGATATTAAAAAAAAATCCATATGGAGGGTCTTCATTAGAGCAACAGAAACCAAATCAATAATTTTTAAATCTTTTTTCGGTCTGTTTTTATGTCTGTACGCGCATCACTCGAAAACTAATGCATGCAATAGAATGCAGCTTTCCCCGATGCTAGAGGTTTAACTTGAAATGCAGAAATGAAAAAAAAATTTGAGAGTTGCCACCTGTTTGAAACTTGCAGTTGAAGTAAATTGAAAAGATAAACTAAATATCGCAATATGGCTGTCTAAAGGAAGAGATTTAAGAAGACTTACAGCAGAAAATATTATCGTGGAGGGTTGCCACCTCGTTAAAAATTTTAATTTAATTTAATAGATAAGATTAGTTGAATACCAATATGGGTATCAAACTGAAGAAGTATAGAAAGTTTTACTGAGAAAAAAAATTTCGAGACGGTTTGCCACCTGTTTGAAAAATTTTATTCAATTAAATGGGTACAATAAATGAAATATTGCAATACGTGTATCAAACAACCCAAAAATACGTTTAAGGCACAGTGAAGCACGCCGGGTATTTGCTAGTTTTCAAAATCTATATCTAACACTCAGTGTGGAAGTTAAAAAAAAATGTATTAATGCATTAAAAAAATTCCTGTGAAATGAGTTTGCTAAGAAAAAGGATAAATAATGATGAAATAAGTCTGAATAAACTAAGAAGCTAATTGAAGTAGATGAAGCTGGTGCGAGGAATAACCAGAAACCAGAAATTTTATAAACGAGTCGCTCTTAAACTGGCAAGGACTGAAAATAAGTTATTAATTTATTTAGGAGATCCCTAATGGGGGCCAGATACAGCCAAAGACCGTTGTGACCATCACTCCGATATTAAAATATTTATTTACTCTCATCATTTTATAAGTTGGCGCAAATATTTACATAATTTCTCCACCTTTTTTTTTTGAAATTTTCCGTTGAGGGAGTAAAATAGCTAAATAAAAAATTATAAATAATCAAAAGTCATTCCATTCACAGGAAAGTGAGAAGTGAATGTTAAGTGCTTAGATAAACCAACTAGCGGGAAAAATGAAAACAAAGAAAAACGAAAAACAAAAAAAAATTTTGCGCTAAGCAATCACTGATGGCTCACTTATGCTTGCCACAGATATATTTTCAGATATGCCATTCGTTTAAAATTTTGTTTTTATGTAATGCGCTAAGTATGGCCTCGCGCAAAATTCACTCATACATACATACATACATACATATGTTTCTGAAAGTGGGTGTGTGATGTTGAGCGGCGACAGCGCTTCACCGACGAGATGTCATGCTTTCTTGAGTAATAATAAAGCATGAAAAATTTCAGCAAAAAAAAAAATATATAAATAAATAGCGAAGATATCAAGGAAATACATGCTACTGATATGTACTAATGTTCTGTCATCGCCCACGCCATTGCAGCAAGTGTCTTTGGCAAAAAGAAAACTATGAAAAAAAAATCTAAGAAATTAAAATAGCAAACACACCTTTTGCTTTGCTTAGTTTGAAAGCTTGTTTACACTGACAGAAGTGAAAATGTTTAGCCAAAATGATTTTCTTTAGCTAAATTGGTATTAAAATTAGAAAAACTACTTTAAGTGTTTTGAAATGCAATATTTATTTGCTACTACTTTCCAGTTAAATTTCTTAAGCATTGCATTTAAATTTATTTTAGTTATATTTAATTAAATTTTTTTCTTTTTATTCCCTTTTTGCCATCTCAATTTTTGCATTGTAATTGGATGCTACCACTCGGAAAGTAAAAGTCACCATTATCTCCACAAATTTTATGTTTCCCTTCATAATTTGCGTTTACTTAAGCATCCTCACTTTTTCCAACATTCAAGATTGTTATTTTTTCGCTTTAAGCCTATACCTAAACACCTAAACAGCAACAAAACAAAACAAAAACGTAATGACAACAGCAACACCAAAATTGTGATAGCAAAATAATTCGCTTATTTTCTTGCAAAAGTCACGCTGATGAAGCTCTCGTTGCGTTGAACAGACAGTTCACTCTTCGCTATCGAAACTTTTTCACTTTTTTTTTTGGTTTGATGATACTCTACAAAATAATCGGCTAGCCGTTGCTGGAGTGGTAGTTTGGTAGTGAAAGGCATTAAAGGTGTTTGAGCGCAAAAAAAAAAATGCGGATGAAATTGCAGAAAGGTCGAGAAAAGTGCAAACGGAAAGAAAAATTAGCTAATGGCTAAAATGTAGTAGCAAATTGTAGCCATATCAAATTATTTATTTTGTAATTTTTTACTGAGTTTAAGTCTCAGCACTTTTGCTGGTATAAAATTACAAAAAGGTGTTTTTAGCACTGAAAATAAATTATTCCATAAAGCGATTGAAAAGGAAAGTTTAGAAAATGTGTTCGATATTATGCTTATTTCTTGCATAACAATTGTGGAAAAGTTTGTAAAAAGTAGTAGAAAATTTTTGTGAAAAGTAGTAGAAAATATTGATAACAAGCAGTAGAAGTTGAAAAAGTGCTAAGAACTAGCAAAACAGCAGTAAAAAGGTTAAATAAACGGTATTTAAAGAAAAATCCACTAAAAAGTAACTGTATCCATGCGTTTCAGACTCTTTAGAAGTTGGGTTTGAAAAAGTGTAGTAAGTTGATGAGAAAAATGCAAAAAAATAAAAATAATTTTCGGATACGTATTTAAAAAAATGGCTTAAAATTATAACAAACGAAAAGAAAATACATTTCAAGCAAGTTGTAAGCAATAGTAGTAGTAGTATTGGCATTAGTGACTACTAGTAAAAAACATATCTGAGCTAATAACTTTTTCAAAGAGTCGGTTATTTTGTGTTTACGATACGATTTTTTACAGTATAAGTAGTAGAAAGATACTTTTTTGATTTACGATAGTGTTAAATTAGCTGACAAGGTGTATAAAACGTATTATTATTTCTATTGTGGTGTTTTCTAATTTTAGTTTAAACCTAGAAAGCGATGGAAGTTAATTTTTGAGAACTCAGAAATTAAAATTTTTATTATACATACTCATACATACATACTTTGATAGCATCTCATGAGGTGTACAAAACGTATTATTTTTTCTACTACTATTTTATTTTTTTATTTGGGTTTAATCCAGAAAGCGATGGAAGTAAATTTTTGAGAACTCAGAAATTATTTTATTTTTTTTTTGTACATACTCTTTCATACATAACTACATAGGTTAGGTTATGTGGCAACCTCGTTAGGAGCTCGCGTAGACATTTCTCATATTAACTAGTGTGTCACTACTTAAATAAATATAAAATAAAATAAATAATGATAAATAAATAAATAATGATAAGCAAATTCATAAAGACATAATGAAAAATATAGCAAAAAGTTCAAAGAAAGGTTAGTGGTACATAGTACTAAAATAGCAGTAGATGGGTTTATTCAAAAATTATAAGAATATTTAAAAGAGGTTTACAACTAAACAGCAACGTCTAATTAGTACTGTGTTTTTCTGTAAATATATTCTGATACTAAAATAGTAGTAGATTTTTTTAGATAAACGGTAAGCATGTTCATAAAATGAAAAATATCGCAAAAAGTTCATAGAAAGGTTAGGGGTAAATAGTACTAAAAATAGTAGTAGATTGTTTTATTAAAAAATGATAAGCAGTTTCAAAAAAAGGTTCACAAATAAATAGCAACGATAACTTTGGAATATGTATATATATATTTTTTTAATATATACCTCAAGACATCGGCGAATTATTACAATGCAAATCCCATACCAAATTACTTTTTATGTGGTCACCTAACTCCGTGTGTATGAAGCGTAATTAATGAGCTTAACTGCATGAACAAGCACTTAGTAGCAAAGCTAAAGTTTCAGAAAATGATATGCAAAAAAAAAACACTGTGAATATAATACAGTTACTTTATTTTTGGGTAGTTGGGCATATTTTGTACGGTTCAGATTACCAGAGGGCAAAGATAGTAATCGCTCAGTCAAGCAAACAAGCAGTGAGCAGTGGGCTAGACTTGCCGGCATCATTCATTCATCAAGCAGAGGCAAGCCAGTAAAGCCTAACTTATAATCCCACAAAAAACGCCATGCGTTTCTCATCCCAACTCCAACCAAATCAGCCAAGCATTAAGCTTCTCATAGTCATGCGCCTCTCAACCCAAACAGCACACATCGCTTGAAAATTAAAATTGGATCGCTTGCGAAAGCAACAGGCAGCCAAAGCAGCCAGGTAGCCGCAGAAAAGTGTGCCAATTTCTCAACTGAGTACCACAAGCACGCACATACGAGTATGTACAACTTCGACGGTGGCTGCGTCTGCGCACAAAATTTTTCTCTACTCACTCATTCATAGAAAATGAAACCAATTAAAGCTATGCGTTTTATGTGTGTGGCGGCAGTCAGCTGAGCTGTCAGACGCATCTTTACTTAGTCGCGGGAAAATCGCATAAATTGCAATAGCAAATTGTCGGCGGGTGGTACATACATACATATGTACGTACTGTGGCAGTTGCAACAGCCACAAGTTGTCGCAACATTGGTTTCACACCCCCTTTCCAGCAGGATCTAATTGCGCTTGGGACAAAAAAAAAACAGACGTTTGCGCAAACTTTGAATATTAAGTGGGGAGTGATGCTGAAATATGGGATCACATGCAAAATGAGAGAAGTGAATGACTTGACAAAATGAAAAATAACTAAATAACGAAAATTAATAATGGGAGCGCGATTGCAATATGGCATGGGACAAACGCATGAGCGTTAAATGAATGAAACACACACACATACAAACGCATTGCAGATGAAGGGAAAATTTACAGAGGAGCTTATAATGTTGTTTTTGTAATCGCAGCAGTCAAATGCAGCCAACAACCAGGCAGTGTTGCACTAATTTGTACGCTGTTGTAATTACTAGATTTACATGTATACTACATATTCACGTACATATGTTTGTTGTAGTCATTACAAGTGCTAATGATGTCGGCTACATTACCCATTTTATTATCATTTTTCAACACTTGCACCTTTTTGCGGCTTATTTTTTTGTTTAATATTTCTGCTCCACAACTAATCACAATTGACTTTAATGAATTGCTTGAAGCGTATAGGAATATATTAAATGATTTCACATTAACAATGCAATGGGGTGTTGGCTCATTTGCATAGGTACAAGCAAAGAAATATACAAACATACGTTCATAATGAACAGCGCTCGTCAACGCCGCAGGTGGCAATCACTTGACTTGTCTTGGCGTGCGGTGAGGTGGTAAAAGCATAGTAATCATAGTAATAATGAAAAGAGAATAGCGAAAAAGTGATACTAAAATAAAATAAATTTAAATAAATGGCATTGCGCTTTTAGCACTGTGCACAGCTCATTAAGCTCGAGTAAGTGAGTTCACAAACTCTATTAAGATACGATATGACAGCAAAAATGATGAATTAGATTAGAGCAACTGATATGCTGTGAATTTGGTTTAAATTTTATAAAATCAAGTGGTATAGAAAATTTCCCACTACTCTTTTCACATTTATATCTACTACTATTTACTTTAATTTCTACTACTAATTCATTTCTAATACTTTTTCTTAGCAAGTGGTACTAGTAAAAGCACATAGGCAAGCGAATTTCGTAAAATTAAATAAAGTAGAAGATATGCAGTTTCAAAATAGGAGTAGAAAAGTAGTTCTTATATTTTTGAGAGCGGATAAATAGATTTCTTAACTTTCCCACTATTATTTTCACTTTCACATCTACTACTATTTACTTTAATTTCTACTACTAATTCATTTCTGATACTTTTTGTAATTTCAAAATAGGAGTAGAAAAGTTGTTCTCACATTTTTGGGAGTTCACTGAGTAACCCTTTACTTATTTTTTCTACCACTTGAATGAAACCATTGCGTGCTATTTCTTACTACTTTTCTGTTTTCAATGTATTTTAGTATTTTTTAACAAAAAAGTGAAACTATAGTAAATAAACTAATAGGCTAAATGTACTATCAAATGAAAGCAGCCGCTGAATAGGGCGTAAGAAATCAAATAAAAGTCAATAACGTAAAAGTTTCAAAACAGGAGCAGAAAAAATGCTTTTTATTTGTATTTGAATTCGCTATGAAAATCTGTGGTTTTATACACCAAACGATATCCAGTTTTAGATACTACTACTATGAAATTTATAAATTACTTTGGGTTATTTATTACTACTTTTTCGCTTTTCTTTCTGCTACAATAAAATTTAAATAATGTAGTGGTTGTAAAAGATTTTAAATAATTTTTTATATTTTTTTATTCTTATTTCTGCTACTACAGATGAAACACGTAATCTCATATTCAGTAAAAAATATAGCAAAATGAGTTTAAGTAGGAGTTTTGAAAAAGTAGTAGAAAAATAACGTTGGTAATATTTGGAAAATTAATGAGAAAACTTGGTCAATACGACGATATTTTTTTCTACTGCGTGATTGGATATTTTGGTCCTACGAAAGTTGTACATGCGGCCGTGGATCGCGATCAGAGCTTTTTAAGCTTTCTATGCTTTTTATATAGACAAGCCACCGGTCACGACTAATCGCTGTACGGGGGAGAAGCTGATATAAGCCACATTGATTTAGAGAAATGTGGAGCTGTTGCCCTGCGGGGTCAACATAGAGCCTCTGAAAGAGGTATGCCCAGCGCAAGGCACTTACTTATGGAGTTCTGCCAGTAAGAGTAGCTACGTTTTGAAGAATATTCTCTTTATTTAACAATTTCAAAATTAATTTTATATTACAATACATTCTCAAGAAAAATTTATCTGAAAGTTAGTATGAGTAATCACAAAATTTTTTTCTCTCTACTCCTCTTTTATTCCGACACAGAAAACCCATTGTCTTCCCACCACCACAGAAGCACTACAAAATCGTCTTCATTAAGGCGCCATCACCACCAGCCCCAACAGCGCCAGTGATTCCAGTCTTCCCACAAAACGAAGAGAAGACACTGGTTTATGTGTTGGTGAAGAAACCCGAAGAGCAGCCCGAAATTGTCATACCCACACCAGCGCCCACGCAGCCCAGCAAACCAGAAGTTTACTTCATTCGCTACAAGACGCAAAAGGAAGAGACCGGTCCATATCCGAACAGCATTTCGCCACCACCATCGGGCGATTATGGGGCACCAGCAGCGCCATCGGCACCTTCAGCGCCCAGCTCATCGTATGGTGCACCATCGCACTAAGCGTGAGGCGGCAAAGCGTGAAGAAGCAAATCAATAGAGCAAGTGTGCGAAACTAAGCAAACGGATCCAAAGCATTTTTTGTTTATATTTACTAGAAGAAGTGAAGGTGAAGGTGAAGCCCAAATGCCGATGTGAAAAGTAATTAATGATAAAAGTGAAGAAAAGAATTGGAGTTTAGGTGTATAAGAATGAGATTGAGAATTATCCATTGAGTAGCGTGTGGCAGTGTTGTAAGTTTAGCAAATATTTACGAAATTTTGTAGAAGTTTTTTATGCACTTTAAACTAACTAGCTAACAGTAAAGTCGGTGAGTTTTTGTTTGCAAATTTTCTTCGTTGTTGTTACTCGTACTATTACTAACATACGCTACGATTTTTTACTATGTATATGCTTATGAAAAAGCTATTTTTTATTATTAAATAACTAATTGATTACTGTTTATAAGCAACGTGAAAAGCGAAAAAAAATTTAACGTGTGACAACCAGCTAAGCCTCGAAATGCCAGCTCATGCTGGCTCATGTTTTTGTTTTAAAGAATTTGTTTATAACGATTTTGAAGTTCATTCATGAATTCATTTAAAGCTCATCGAAAGCTCATCAAAAGCTCATCGAAAGCTCTACGAAAACTTTATTGCCGTTTTTATTTTTTAGTTCTTTGATATATGTAGTTATTTTTGTTGTTTCTAATGACCGCAGCGTTGGCGATTTGTGCAGCGAGCGCTCTTTAAAAGCCGCCTCACCGTCTCTCTCTACTCAACTCTCTTCTTCTTCTTCGTTCGTCTGTAGCGGCTCCTTGTTCGCGCGCACTTTTTAGCCTTCGCAGTGCGGCTGTTTGTTTCATATTTAATTATGTTTTTTTAAATGTATGTTAAATGATGTTTTTAGTTTTAAATGTGTGCGTTATACATTAAAAAAATAAATAAAATGAAATGTTTAAATGTTAATAATATCGCTCTCTATGTTCTCTTAGTTTTAATTCACTTACACTTACATTTAATTGTTAATTTTAATTTACTCACGAATTGTTTTATTTTTTTTTATTTTTTATTACATTTCAATCAAACTCTCTCCGATTTTGCTCTTGTTTATGTTATATTCTTACGAAACCACATACATACATACACGCATACTTATAAATTTGCATCTCTACATTTGTAAGTATGTAAGTCGATAATTAACATTGTATGAAAATGTAAAGGAAATGTGTAAAGTTGATGATGAATTTAATAAAGATCGTTTTTATACATAACAGTAAATGATGTTGATGTTGTTTCTTTTGGCACGTTTTAAATTCATTTCGTGTCCCTGTCAGGAGCGCCTAATTGAATTTCAATACTACAAAGGTATCACGTTAGATAAGGTATTTAAGGAAACTTCAACGCGAAATGTGCTTACATAAGGGTGCATCCGTTAAGTTTCAGGAAATTTATTTATTTAGAAAGCATTAAAGTTTGCAAAGCATGCTAAACAATTCTAGGAAAACTACATATATTATATCCCAATTAATACAAGCTTAAAAGCTCTTTGAAAAATCGATAGCGAGGGGTGGCGAGAACCTTTTCTGCTTTCGAAAAATGCCCTTAATATTGGGTTCGAATGATTGGCCAATGTAAAGCCGAAATTTTGAATGGATTTGGTATCGAAGTGCACTTCTCTATAAAAGAAAACGTTTACTTGGTGTACTTCTATATAAAATCTATTAAAAGCTTTTACGGGATAAAATTTGGTCTTGTCGGCTATGAATTTTATGGCTAACTTTAATACAAATAGCTCGATCCAGAATACAAATACAAAAATTTTGAAGCGCGAGCTAAATTATGCTAATGTTAGACACATTTGGTTTTCAAAATAACAAGAGTGGTGTTGGCCAGAGAGAGCTTTTATGCGCTACTAGGGCCATATATATATGTATACGAAAAGAGGTGAAGGAAGCTGTTAGCTTGTGTATGTATAAACCGGTGGTGGGCAACACCTTGCTCGCGCTCAAAGCTCTTTTAAGCTTTCTATACAGTTTGTACGGATATATAGGCATGCAGAGTTAAAGCTCTATTTGCCCATCGCTGTTCTATATCAGAGACGACAAAACGTCTTATGTTTTGTTCTTGACTGAGCCAGACTCGAGTGTTGACCAGATAGAGCTTTTATTCATACTAGCGCTATATAACATGTACTGACAACTTAAAACTCTAACGATTCTTGCCTACTAAGGGCCGTTTTCTCATCCAACCTTTAGTTTACCGGCCACTTTATCGTCTCGATATACGAGTTTTCGTTTTCTCATCAGCGCATTAATTTCTCGAATCGATAAACTGTTGCTCACCCGATGCAACCTTTAAAATTTGTACCCAACTTTAAATTTTGGTTTGGTTTTGGTTCATGAGTCAGATATATTAGATATTTCAACCAAGGTTTTGGTTTTTGCTAAGAGTTGCTCTTGCTCATATTTGCTTATATTGCATTGCCAACCTTTGAAATTTTATGACGAATGTAGTGAAGTTTCACTATCGGAAATGTAGTGAAGTTTCACTCTACGGAATAACAAATTTATTTTTACAGGTAAGATAAGACAACGAAAACACTTTAAAGTGAGGAACAATTTATCTGCCCTGTTAGTAAAGGCAACTTTACTGCTTACATTAGAAAACGGCCCTAAGTAGCTACAACTTGGCGTCTATTAAAAATTTATAAAAAGCTAGAAAAGCTCTGACTTCAGACTAAATTTTAATCTTTCATTACATAATAATAGAAACCCTAAAAAAGCTCAACACGCGTGAAAATTTTTGCCGCAGATGAAACTTAAGCTGTCCCATCCATTCTTAAAGCTTCCTATTAATTAATATTCATTTTATGTGGACTACGTAGACTAGATAAATATGGTTCGGGGTGGGCTTTGACTCAGCGGATGAAAGACGAAGGAAGGCGTGAGTCTGTGTGAATCTGTGTCCCGAACTAGACCAGAAATGGTCCCCAAAAACGCCTGAACTAGTCCCAAAATAATCCCGAAAAATATCCAAAGTAATCGCAAAATGGCCCCGAACTAGATCCGATAAAGTCCTGAACTGGCCCCGATTTTTTTCCAAACTAGTCTCGAAAAAGTCCTGAACTAGGCCCAAACAGGCTCTAAAATGATCCCAAAAATGTCCTAACTAGTCAAAAACTGATCCCAAAAAAGCACTGTTGCTAAAATATCTGTTTACATTTGTTTTCAAATGAACCAATTAAGGACTCGTCTTGGTATACGGTTGGCGGTTTACACAAATTTTGCTCATACACGGAGTAAAGACGTTTAGGTACAAATAAAAAATTTTCAAATTGTGCTTAAAACTGTCAACTTTAATAACATATTTCAACTCGAACTCAAAATATTTTCTCCTCGTCGAAAAAATTCGGGAAGGAAAGGGTTAAGTTTCGCTTTTAGATATTGTGAACAAAATAATGTGACACACCCTAATCTCCTAATATTCATACATACACATATTTATAAATATTTACATATGTACATATGTATAAGTGTGACTTATTGGCTCCTTGAAATTTAGGCAATGTCTCTCATCAACGCCCCCACATGGCTTGCAGTTTTGCCACTGATACATTTTCCCTTTTGACATCATTGCTACTGTTTCTGCTGCCATTGTCCTACGCAAAGCTTTAAGCAGCTATTCATACGTTGTTGTCGGTTTCTACTCCTCCTGTAGCTTTGTGCCTTTTAGCTGTCAATCAATTTTCATCTCTTGAGTGATGAGCGATTCACAAAGGGAATGTTTAATGAAATTTACACCGTTAGCTTTTTATGTTGAAATAAGATTTGCTTTTTGACAGCAACGCGCTAACAGGTACATATGAATGTACATATGTACGTAGAAGAGACTTCCTTCTTGTAATCATATTGGTAACAATGCAGTAGCAAGTGACAAAGGGAATAGAAAATTTGATTGATTTTTGATTACTTAATTTTTAAGTTGAATGTCTCGGAAGCAAGAAAATTTTGGTTTGGACTTTTAACTCTAGACACACTGATGACAAAACCAAGGGACTTTAATACAGACGATGGTGTCAATATATACAAAAAATGTAAATAAAGAAATTGTTTCAATACCATTTGAACTATTTTTTTTTTTAAGTTTTAGATTTTAATCGTAGTGCAAAAGAGGGGACTCATTTCTACCTTGTTCAAAATGCCTTGCTGAAACCGCCATTTTTTTGCACAACAGCGACATCTGTATGCGACCTTAAAATAAATCGGCCCTATTAAGGTGTCCATATCGATGTAATTTTTTCATCAATAAATAGTCCTCGTAAGTTCAACTCCAGCTACATATGCTGACCACAGTATTTTTGCTAGAAACACCTTTCCTCAAAAATACTGTAGGACTTACGGGAGATATTTTTTGATAAAAAAATGACATCGACGTCGACAATCATAATAGGGCCGAATATCATATTCTGATTCCTTGACCCCAAAAACCGATACTTGTTTAATAATTTTAAAAGGATCCGAAATATTTTTTCTAAATATACCGCTTTCTGGACAGAATATATACTCTAGAAAAAATGGCCAAATATACTGAATTGGGATTAAGCGGACAAAAAAGCTTTAGAAACTTTTTAAAAAGTCCGTGGGATTTTTGAAAACTTCAGTTTTGTTGTACTGCGTCATTTTTAGTCTTAAATTTTTGAGAACAAAAATTTGTTTGAACTAAGGTGTGTCAAATGCAAGTTTTTTGACAGAAGCCTTTCTGTTACAACTCTGCGATGAAGCGCTTTTCAAACGAGTTGAATAATTTAATTGGTTAAATTTCCTAACAACAATTGCATTGCCCCTTGATGTTGTCATATGGTGGGGAGGGACCCACAGGCCATGCGAAATGGTGCCACGCACTGCTAACCACTACACCACACCGGCCGCCAATAGTTATGCAGGCAAAATCGAAATTTGTTAGAGACACACTCCGCTAAATGCTTCGTGAAATTATGTATTGCTTAAATATATATATATACTTTGAACAAACGACTGCAATTATTAACATATTCTTCTAAATAAATAACGACTTGATTGGTTTATTAATTCCATTTAAATGCGAACTAGACAACCAAAATTCGAACCCCTACAAGAACGAATTATTTGTTCGTAGCCAGTGAATATTCGTAATAAAATCAGTGAGAAGGGTTGCCAATTAAT
This sequence comes from Rhagoletis zephyria, assembly GCF_001687245.7. Taxonomy (NCBI): domain Eukaryota; kingdom Metazoa; phylum Arthropoda; class Insecta; order Diptera; family Tephritidae; genus Rhagoletis; species Rhagoletis zephyria. Next base: position 14,098 of record NW_016158118.1, on the reverse strand, counting down.
AACAATTGTTGCCTTTTGTATGCTAATAATGTGAAAAATGCAATGTCTCATTTGGTGGATGATTATAAGTATGAGAAAACATGAAGATGAATCCTAAAGGGCAAATACATAAATCTGTATGTACGTATGCACATTGGCAAGGCAATTTCGAAAACATTAATATTTCTTGAGTGATCGTAGCTTTTATACACTTTTCATCACATCTTCTTCATTTAGTGTTGGATCTTAAATTATGATATATCGATGTTCGTATCCGAGATTCGTTGAGTTCAACTCCCCCGTTCCAGTACTTACCCACCAGATCTCGGTTCCCCCCACCATAACGTACCATCCTAATGCCAGTAATTGAAAGCTTGTCAAAAATCATAAAACTTTTTCCAAGGAAGTGTTTTGATTATTCCAGTGCAACTATAGAAAAAAAATTGTTTTTGCAGAAGGTATGTAGGTATCACCGAGAGATGTAAAAAAGCGACCGCTACCCTACCTTGAAGAAATACTTTAGACATACCCCTGACCTTTTTTTGCTTGTCAGGTGTATTGGCATAATGTACAAACATTTAAACGTAGATAAGTATATGTATATACATACATAAACAAATATACACTAGTTTTAATAATTCATCCAACTTATTAAATAAATTGAATACCACTTTATAAACACGTGGCAACCCTTTTCAAACATTCTAAATGTTCAAACTAAAGATTTCTTAACACTCTTTAGCTTGACATAATTTCATTTTATATAAGTTAACTAAATTCGACTTTTCAAACAGGTGGCAACCCCGTGCAAGATATTTGCACTCTACTACCTTCTTAAGCTCGCCCAAACGGTGATAATTATTTCTATAACCTAATCCCTTTAATTCAAATTGAATTTGATTTTTTAAGCAAGTGGCAACCCTCCTTCAGTTACATAAGTTAAGAAAGAAAGCTTTTCGAAACCATTTTCATAAATACAGATTTTGTGATAACTGGATTAAGTTTTTAAATACATAATTTGAACTAAATTATTTTTTAGAGGTGGCAACTCTTTTCGAAAAAGAAAAAATATATTGCACATCTACAGCCTAAGTCCTTTGATTTGACATCTAACCGATCTGTTCACTGATTATTAAACATTTTGAGTTTAATTATTTAACAGGTGGCTACTCGTTTCGAAAAAGACAAAACCAGTTTGCTTTAAGTGCTTTAATTTGAAACCCCAATGTCTAATAAAGCATTAAAGTTCACAGATTTTCGTCTAGCTGGAGTTCGCCAGATAATCGAACAAGTACTGATGAAGGCCAACGCGGCCAAAGACTGGACAGACCCAGGCACGAGCAAATAAAATATGGACTCTCTCCATTTCTTCATCGTCATGGTAGGTGCTACAGTAGTCATTCATCATAAATCCCCTATCAACTTTTATTTTTCAACTTGAGGAAATTTCTCTTAAGCCATAGTTTTTACGATGCCGTGAGGAGAGCTTACGATCAATAGCCAAATCGTTCATCTTTGAATGTTCGTAGTATATTTATTTATTTGCCAGCGCGTTTAGAGCATTCCCACATTTTATTGCAATTTTTTCCGATGATGATTGATTGATAGTTCTATTACTGCTACTATTTTTTTTTTGTTTCTACATATTTTCTTTAAAAATCCACCAAAATATTGAGAATTATTCGCATTTATACAACCCTAATGCAAGTATAGATATATACAAATACATACATACATATGTACGTATAACCTATTGAACAAAAGTGGTTATGAGCTTTTTTATATCTGCACTTTGTTAAAGCTAGTTTCTTAGGTAAAACGCTACGACACTGGCACCTTGAAGCTAAAGAATAAAAAGAGAGTTCGTAGCTCATACAAAGCAGTATTTACTTGACTTGGAAAGAAACACGTAATGTTCTCCCACTCGACCCTCAAGCAGCGGCGAAAGCGCTTTGTTAACACTTTGACATTACACTTGCCCACTCTACATATTCGCAACATCACCTTCCAGCTGATGCCATTATTAGCTGCTGCGAATCTTTACTGCGATTGTTCTGTTTCACTCTTGACACTTGCCACTTACCAGTACGGCTTTGACGTGAAAAGCAGCTCCTTTAAAAAAAGGACCTGTTTAAAAGGTGTAAAGTGTAAGGGATTGTAGTTAATGTTGCCATTGCTGCCTTAGTTTTTTTTTTTGACGTTTTACTCTTCAAGTGTACGAGCTTTCTTTTCTTTAAATTCTGTGGCCTAAATGTAGGTAATTGACTCTTTTATGTTTTTATATGTATGTACCCATAGAGTTATTAGCTATGTATGTATGTACATTAGGGCGGGTTGATTTGTATGGATGAAAAAAAAAATTAAAAATCGTATAGCAAAAACGTAATCTACATTAAATTCTAAGAAAATTCTCTGAAGAAACCATAGGTCTAAAATCAAACCATAATCCGCGCCTCTCGACTTAAAAATTTTTCTCCTCTTCTTTCGCTAAAATTATTTTCTTTTTTTGAAATATATTATGTTTTATTATATTATATTATAGTTTATGCAATACAGGTTTTGTTTTGAGACTAATCAAAATATTCAATTATCAAAAAAGCAGTTGAACCCCAATTTGCATCTCCTCTGATTTGCGTACTTGGGTGAATATTTTTCTTATTGAAAAAAAATTTTGAGTGTAGAAAAAATATAAAGTGCAAAAGAACTACCTTACTAAACAATTTTCTTCAGAAAATTCGATTCCAATTTTTTCTAACTTTTATTTTTTTGGCAAAGGCGGCCATATAAATTTTCAAGTCGAGAGGCGCGGATTAGGATTTTATTTTAGATGCATGATTTCTTTGGAGAATTTTCTTAGAATTTTATGTAGTTTACGTTTTTGCTATACGATTAAAAAAAAATCAACCCGCCCTAATGTACATACACAACTACTTTTATTGCATCATTTTGGTGCAACCTTAGTATGTGTAGCTCAGTCTACTAGAGTGAATTTTCTTAGATTTTTACTTTAGTAGACACGCACACACACCTCGTTTGCCTCTTGAAATTACAAACACACATTTAACTTCAAAGACTGAACCGAGCATACTTTCAGGTGCATAAAAAAGCAAATGCAAAGTTACATACATAGCTTAAAAAAAAGCTACGGAAAATGATTGTAGCCATAAGTAAAACTAAAAAATGTATATTTTAAAATAATTTATTTTATTTAGTTGTAAGTTTTTTTTTTCAAAAGTGCAACCAAAACAAGTCACACTTAGTTAGTACATACATCTGCATATCTGCATATGACAGTTATCATTTAATGTTTAACAAAAACATCTCTGAATTAATCAAGCAAATGAACTAACAACATTTTGCTATGCAACTTTGCTCATAACTTATGTAAATACAGATTAGTGCAAATGTACACATACACATGCATATATGTATGTATCTATGTGTGTTGTGTAATTATATTCATTCATACATATGTATGTAGGTACAGTCCCACAACGATTCAATAATTGCGTATTTTGATAGAGCTGACAATAAGTCAGTCGCCTGTGCGTTATGTTGATGTTGGTGACACAAACAAATACACACACACATACATACTCATAAAGCGGACTAACCATCGAGAGAAGGAAAATCTATTTTGTAGTCGCGCAGATATATTCTATAGCAATCACACGGAACCTAAAAAGAACAAGTAAGAAAGTCTAAGTTCGGGCGGAGCCGAACATTAAATACCCGGCGCAAGTATTAAATATATGTTTTTTCACCCTTCTGAAACCTTCCGCTAGATGGTAAGCCGAGGTGTATCAATTTTGAGTAAATTAGCGTCCTTCAATTTCGAAATATTGAAGTTTCAAGCATTTCTTAAATTTACCGTTATATGAGAATCGGCCGTTATTTTAGTCCGA
>NW_016158118.1:0-10029 GCF_001687245.7 Rhagoletis zephyria | reverse complement strand
TTTGTTACGCTGTACCAAGGCCAACAATTGTGCCAAGTTTGGAAGAAATTGGTGCAGCGGTTACCAAGATATACACATGTAACCATAAGTGGGCGTGGCTACGCCCATTTTCCAAAAATTTATAATATTCTTATTTTTCGTCTAAAAATTATTGTAAATATCAATTTTGAGTGAATTATCTTCAGTAGTTACTAAAATATCGCAGTTTTCGTATTTCTGGAAATTACCGTTATATGGGAAGTGGGCGTGGTTAAAGTCCGATTTCGCCCATTTTCAATAACAACCTACCTTGGATTAAGGGAAACCTACATACCAAATTTCGTTGAGATATCTCAATTTTTGCTCGAGTTATCGTGTACACGGACAGACGGACAGACGGACAGACGGACAGACGGACAGACGGACGGACAGACAGACATGGCTTAATCGATTTCTTTTTTCATCCTGATCATTTATGTATACATTTGTCTATATCTATCTCGATTCGTTTTGGCTGTTACAAACAACCGTTATGTGAACAAAATTAATATACCCTTGTGCACAAGTGCGCTCGGGTATAAAAACCCTCTTCAACAAATAAATTGAAGCAATAGTTCGAATTTTTATCTGAAACGACTCGTTTTTCTTCTAAGCACTCGCAAGAAGGGCGAAAAAGTAAAGGCCAGAGATATGCAATTATTCTGAGTTGGACTTTTTAAGGTAGTATAAAATATTTATTTGGAACAATTTAAGGTTAAAATTTTCGACGATATTTAATATGAAATTATATTACGAAGATTTGGAATTGAATAAAATAGGGAAGTCTTCATTCATTTCTGATTCTTTCAAACCTTAAAAAGACGAAAGGGGTCTAAATGGATACTCCTGTATTTATGAAGTCAATGAGAGGTAGTGTAGGCCCCATAACTTATGGCATGGAAAAAATATCCGTCAGCACTCATGGACTACATAACCTGAATGGTAAGGAGCTTTTCTGATGCTTTTCCTAAGTCATTGTGAAACGTATGATGTCGTAGCGATGCCATCTTCCAAGTGCTCCCAAATGCCGCGAAAAGCCCTTTGGAGCTGGTATTTTGGTTAAACAAATTATCTGAGTGGATTCTTTAGCCATTATTGACGGACGTGGTCCTAGTTAATTTGTTTTCTTTTTCTGCCTTAGTTGCGCCAAATGGAATTAGTAACCTCCTCCAAATTTGACACAACTACATACATACATATGTGGTGTTCAAACAATAATACACATTTGCAAAGAAATTTTAGAAAAGCTTTGGGGAGCTTTGACGCTGTGTCTGTGTGGGTGCGAAGTGAGTGTGTTAAGTGAAAAGCCATTATTAGAGCCAGCGAAAGCATTCATAAATCATGCGAATGGCAGCAGAACAGCAACCAAACTAAAACTCTAGACACGATGGCAGACAAACAGGCAGACAGACTAAAAATCCAAAATAAAAAAGAAAGAGCAGTACACACACATATTCATATATATGTACGTACAGCCATAAGTGTATGTATATTGACATAAATATGTACATACATACATATATTGCAATGTGCAAAGGTGCATAAGCAATCGCAAACAAAAGCAAGTTGCCTGCTAGAGCAGTTGAACTGATGAAACGTCAAATACAGATGAAAATGTTGTATTTTGTAAGTATGTATGTATGTAAATCTCCAAGCGAATGCACGAATTTGAATGCACGCATTCATACATTTACATAGTGACTGCCTCGCGTAACTCTGGCGCTACCGCCAACCAACTCCAACTCCAACTCCAACTTCAACTTCAACTACGGACGTGCGAACTCATTAATGATGCAATACAATCACAACAACACAAAATTGTAGCAAATGCAACAGAGAAAAACAAAGAAAACAGTAGCTAAGGGAAAACGCTGGAAAAGAGAGTAGCATAAATGCGGGCAGGAAACGGAAGGAAGCAGTCGAGAGCAGTTCATAGTGTACGTCATAAGCACGCACGCACGCATACAAAACTTCATCAACCTATTTGCATACATATAGGCGCAAGTGCGTACAGCTAGCGCTTGGAAACCAACTCACACCTACTCCATCCACTACTGGTTACTTAGTACGGCGAGCGAAAAAGCTACCAACCGCATTGGCACACTAAAAGGAAGGAAATGCACTTAAATAAATTAAATTAAATTACTTATGTATATATATATAGAATATGCTGGCACTATCAACTCCATGGCGCATACGTGGACGCACTACTTGACCCTCACGTGGGTGTTATCCTCTTTGGCTCTTACACACCTTTGCCCATCCTTCCTTTGGGGCGCGAGTAAAGATCCTTATAATTTTTATTGCAACAGCTACTATTTATACTATAACATGCCACTTCTCACCACACCACTAATGGCAATGGCAACTCTGGCAGGTGTTAAGTGAAAGGACAGCTATGTGCATAGGTGTGTTTGTTACTGCATGCATGTGTGTGCTTGAGCTGTTGTGGCAGAGTGTTACATGGTGGTGGTCTTGTTATTGAGTTCAACGTATTTTCAAGTGATTCCGCTTATTTTGCGCGAAATTTTACATTCCCAGCACTTATGAGTGGCAAACTGGGATGTTGCAACATTCGCGATACTCAGTTGAAAGTATGTATGTAAGCATATTTTCTATACGAGAAAACATGTTTGGCTTTAAGAAGTTTATGGGAGGTAGAAACATTTATTTATAGTGTCTGACTGTGGTAAAATCTGGATAGAAAATATATCAGTTTTTTTTTTTTTTTTTTTTTTTTTTTTTTTTTTTTTTTTNATCCCTGCTGAAGTCTAGAAAAAGAAGTCTGATGAGGAGATGTGGTGATCTCCGAAATAGTGCTATAACTTCTACCGCTTAGACTTTGTTGCTTTTTCAATTTTTCCTAATAAACAATCGTGGTACAAAGCTCAATAAAAATATTAAAAAGAAAATCTATCAGTGTAGATATGGTGAGATGTAATATATCGTCGTATAAAATGCTAAACCGAATTGTGCTAAAAATTAGAATTGTTCACCCGAAGCTCCTGACATCAAGCCTTATCCATTACTATGTAAATATCGACATACATACATAAATAACTATCCTGAAATGGGTTTGTTTTCCAAAATTTTGTTATCAATAATATATCACTTATTTAAATTTTTTGTCGATAGATTTACAACGAAAGAAAACAAGTTTTTTTTATGAAATTCGGAGAATTTTTATTTTTAGTGGAAAAATAATTATTTTATACAATATGTATATCGATATATCGTATAAAAAATATTGTTATCATAAGTAATATTTAAGAAGTTTTGTAAATTGTATGCATATTTCGGGATTTATATGTTGATACATACATAGATACAAATTTGAATATGTTCACCGAAATCCTTTATGAGAGATAAAATGAAAAATTAAAAAGAAACAAAAAGTAAAAGTCGAAAATGACGATTGTTTCTGTTCGAAAAATTAACGCAATAAATTAATGAAAAATATAAATCGGTTTTAGACGGTCAAATTATGATTTTTACAACAAAATCTTTAACCCCTTATGGTCGCAATATATTTATCGATATCGATATATTTCATATTAGGTACTAATCGATAAATATAATTTACTCGGTATCATTTGTCTCTATAGCTATTAAAAAGATTATTCATCAGCGATATGGGTTAGGCTTCCACCATTTTTGCCGCTTTGTATTCGTATTAGATTAGGCAATGCGCAGCAAAGGATTTACCCAGACCTATCCCTATATGCATGAATTTAAACCACCCCTATTTTTTGAAGAGTTTCTAGCAGGCGCTGTAATCGAATTGTCCTTAACAACTTCCCTGTCCTCATACAATGCATTTTGTTAATGCCCCACGTCCACAGGTTTTTTGCTCAAATATGCTGAAGAACGTCACACACTTATTTCAACACGCTCTCGTGAGTCACATATGACTCATTGGACAGGGAAGTTGTTAAGATGCCTAAGTCATCGCATAAGTGGTTCCCCAGATATTTGAGGTTGGATTTTATCTTTCCTCATCTCTGCAGCTTCTTCGTTATGTGGAGCTCAGCAAATGGCAGTCGTGTGACAAATGATCCAGTGTCCCTTTAGTATTCCCGTTAGGAGCCGAACTTATGGTGTTGAGATCCTTGGCAAGCTCCATGTTTTTCATTTATCGATCCAGGATGAGCGCAGATAAGTCCATCTGCTGTTTCTCGCACCCTCGTCTGCTTTATTATATTTATGCCAGTATTCCCTGGACCCAGTAAATATTTACGTATGCAATATAAATATGCTCTCGAAAAGGGGTATTCGGCATTCTTGGATGCATATTGAATTAGTCGTTAACGACCCCAGAGTCCAGAATCTTTCAGTCCTTTGCGATTGCATGAGTAAAGCGTACTAAGCACTTTACTTTCTGCTGTTTTTTAATGAAAATTTAAAGTCGAAAATAATCCAAGAACACGTCACCTCCTTTGAAAGAAGTCTATCGCTTCTAGAACAGAACCAGTTTATTTTTGGAATGCTGAACTCCCAGGCTATGCCAGTCTGGATGGCAAGGAAAATCCACCTCTAACTACTTATCTCCAAAGATTTTTATTTTTTTTTTTTTCAAATAAAAGTTGATGAGAAAAGTTGTTACACCGTGCGACAGTCAATTTTAGACTCAAAAAAATTTATGTACTCGCTAAACTAGGGGTGAAGTATAATAAAACTGCGCTTTTAGTTTCTTTGTCTGACGTCAAGATTTTTTTAAAGGAATATAAAATTGCAAAGATTAATTTTTTTAATAGATTTTGAATCTTTCGGATGACCAAATATAAACAAAACTACATTTACTTGTGAAAATAACTAAAAAAGTATAGTATTTGGTCATTGAGGTAAGTTTCATTCTTGCAAAACACAGATTTTTTAGGTGATTTCTTCGATTCAAAACGCTTCAAAAACCTTACGGTTACATTTTCGGTGGTGGACTTCAGCTAACTAAAACTTAAATCATTTTTATTTCACTTTAACGCGTTTTTATTCTCTCTGACACACTGTATGACTGCACGCTATTTTTTTTCACGCCGCTCAGTTGCACCCTACCAGGTTGGCGCAAATTGTATTAATCACAGAGTTAACATGCTCAAAACAACAACAACTTGTAGACAAATACGCGAATGAGCACAGATATGCAAATTTAGATCCTGATGGATATGCATATATGCAATTCTCTAAGCGTATAACGATGTGTAGTACATATATATAAATGCAAATGCTTACACAAATGTGTGCACAAGTATTTCTGCTGAAATTGTATGCAAATGCAGTAACAGTTGCAGCATAAAACGATGGTGAAAAAGCGCTTGTTAGTTGCGTTTTAGTTATGAAAGGAGTAGAGCGACGCGGTGTGGTAGGTCGTGGCGTATGAGTGACGTTGACGTTAGTATGTATGTATGTACGAAGGTATGTATTCGACGCGTCTCATTTAAAGCGGCTTAATGTGGCACGTAAAGTTATTTATTCGCATGTTTTGCAATGAAATGTGGTTAAGCTTTAATTTGAAGCTTATGCAAATATAATTGGAAAAATTAAGCAAAGGGACAGGTGAAAACAAAAAAATACTTGAAAGGAATTAAAATTATTTAGAAACGGGTGGATAAAATGCGTTTTCATATTTCTAAAAGTGTGGCACCAAAAAAGTTGATGCAGCAACAGAGATTGAAATAGAAAGTTAAAATAAAATAGCAAAAATATCTTGGTCTGCTAAACGTGCTTTGGGTTATTTTAATATTTATGGTTTAGTTAAGGAAAACAAATTCTGGTACAAATCGCTAATGATGTACCTACTAATGAGTTGTGAGAAAATACCATAAAAGAAGGTATTTAGTGTGGGACCTCCATAGAACAGTTTTATGTCGAACGGCTAAATACCACAGAACATTTATTTCAAGAAACGGCATTTTCTCTACATACTCCGAACCGGCAGACAATGGCAAACCTCTGCGAGTACTTCTGGAATAAGAAAGTTTGTGAAATAACATCCAGACATAAACAATTAGAGGAGAAGATCGTTCTGTTCCACCCCTAAGGCAATACTTCTGGGTTATTCCCCATCACGAAAATCGCTCAGGCCTTCTTTGGAACTCAAATATCTAGGGATAACTCCAGATATGCAGCTGGCGACTTCTCCAAGGCTAAACATGGAACTGGAGCAGGATATAGCCAATGCTGGAAAGACGAGATATTATCCTGGAATTCCTTTACAGAATGGAAGATGCTTAATATTGTGTGGGCACTGGATCATTGTAGTGTAAAAAACTGGTTGATGAGTTGGTAAACTGCGATTATTTGGAACTTTCAATTTGGCAGGAGCCAATTATAGGGCCAAGCCCAATGGGCAATGTTAAGTACAACGGTGGTCGCAACGATACAGCGGACAGCGGTTTATTACCAGACAGAATCCATTCATATTTTGCTTAGAAGATGAGGATAGTACAGGTTATTTGCCAATATCTTTTGTTAGCTGTGAATGGTCCATTGGAGACTTTTCAAGAATCTTTCGACGCCAAGGTGCCTTGGAAGTTATAACTAATGTGACGAGAATTCCTTTCTCGCTTCAAAAATTTATACATTTTTCTGTAATAAAGCTTTGTTAAACTCAGTACAAATCACGAAAAGCCTTACTACCATCTACAAATGTAAAATAAATATAAATTTCGTATTGTCCCCGAATGATACTTCCGTAAAAATATGCAAACCGTACATGAAGTAACTCTCGCCCCAATTATCATACTTCTACATTTGCTAACACAATACATAAATCTGCTATGATTAAATCAGCGTAAATCAAGTTTAATTTTCGAAGTCTATACTTGGCTGATTTGTTGAATGAAAATGCGATTTTGCGAAATTAGATTGAGTACTACGTCGAAGTAGGATGCAATAAATACAAATAGATACATACGGATATGTGCGTGTGTGTGTACATAATTAATATGGTAGTTATTATCTTCGATTCTCCGGTAAATGAACAAACTCACGGCTTTGTAGTAGACAGGCAAACTGGAAGGCAGCCAGACAGCTTAAGAGATGTAATCGCACAAAAGGTGATTAAAATAGTCTGGCTATGACAACAATAACAAAAAACAACAACAAATCAACACAACAAATGAGCGCGTTCACTAGTAGTATTAGGCGAGTGCATTGATGAAAGCCTATTTATGAATGTGTCAATGCATAGAAGCAAAGCAGATCCACATAAGTTTGTAACTAAGTACGTAAGTTTGTGCATTGGTAGTTGTGCATGTCTACCATTATAAAATGCAACCAAGATATGGCATTGCAGTTTCTCTACATGCAATATTTAATGCAAAAGCACGTAATCATAAATATATGTATGTAAATATGCGCTGAGGCACATACCTCTTCAATGCGACACCTGCCTTCCATGTGGTGCCTGCAACAAATCCTTTTTCACACTACGTCAAAACGACTTTATCAAGAATTTTGCTATGTTTATATGTAGATATGTGTGTGATCACACCAAGCAACTTATTCAAGTTCATATTCATTGTCCTTTCCCAGGATATTACTTACTTCAGCATGTTCCTTGGGTATTTGGATTCTTTCAACGCCGGCTGCCACGTACATCAAACGACACTCGGTTAAAAATTTCAAATTTAATTATTTACTTTGACCTGTTAGCTACAGCGTAGAGGAAGTGAAGATTTTGCTATAAATTCGCTTGAGTACATACAGACAAAGCTATCTTCGGAACAAAACAGTTGTTAATGTGGAAGATAAAATATGTAACTAAAGTGGAGTTTTCATAGCAATTTAAACCCATCTCATGTCGGTCAACATGGAAAAATGGTCATCGTGTGGAAAGAAAAGAGTGGAATTTACTCTAATAAATGCTTTAGTAGAGTAGTTTCCACAGCCCACCGGGCATTCACCTCCTCGATAAGTTCAGCCTTTAATCTGTGTTTGAACAGTCTTGACTTCGGATATCTACGTCCCTCTCCTTGCCAGCTCGTCGGCTATGAAGTTTCCAGTAATGTCCCTTTGCACAGGGACCCATACAACAGTCAAAGTGCATTTTGATGCCAGCAATTTGATAATCCTTCCCCATTCCATGCCTTAACTTGGACGTACATGGCCATAGAATTCATAGCATAATAGGATGTCAAAACAAAATGCTATAGGCCACCGAGCGGCCTCCGTTTTGGCGTTTAGTCCTGCTTGAAAAATGCAACAATGGTCCAGTAAGCGGAAACTGAGGTTTATTGCGAGTTTACTTGAGTTAATCGCGCTACCAACTCTGCCGAGGGACGACCGCTATTAAGAAAAAAACTTTCAACCGTCAAACTGAACAGAAATGTATGAAACAAAAATTTGTGTCGCGTTTTTAAATGACCAAAAAACTGTATTTGTTTAGACGAAAAGAGATTTTAAATTACAAGAAAGTATCAAGTAAAATGTTGTCTTGTTTTCAGATAATCAAAAATTTATATCTAGTTTTTACGCTATAAAAAAATTATGTCCAGTTTTTACATGATCAAATTATGATATCGATAGCGAAACAGTTTTTTCCAGTTTTTAAATGCCAACAACATTTAAAAATTATGTCCACTATTTAAACGAAACAAAAAATTGTATGCCCAGTTTAAAATTATCAAAAAAAAAAAATACCTAGTTTTATTATAATAAAATATGGTGCCACGTTTTTAACTGAGTAAACCGTTATGTGCGGTGTTTAAATTACAAAAACATATGTCGGGTTTTCAGATGGACACAAAATTATGTCTACTTTTTTTTTGGCTAAAAATTTTTTGATGACTTCATGTAAATGGCCATAAAATTATGCCCGGTTTTGAAATTACAGAAAATGCTTACATTCGTTTTTAATAACAAAAAAAAAATAAACCAAAAAGTTATGTCCGATCTTGAGATGACTAAAAACTTGTGTTCAGTTTTATTACCAAAAATACAATAATAGTTTTTATTTCCAAGCGTTTAGATAATCGGGCAACCACACGGGGATCCCTGGCGAAATACTGCCCAAGTCATTTGCATTCAGATATGGTAGTTTTAGGAATCGAAGTTTGGTTTAGGAAAAGATTTCCAGTCGCATATTACGTACTTGTACTTCGCTGAACAACCTGCGCTGGTCTAAACGTGCTGCACCCTAGTTCGAAAAGCATTTTTCACCAAACTCAGCTTGGAAAATAGTCCTTGGAAAGTAACTGTTATCAAGCAACGTAAAAAATAAACGTTCGGCAACGGAGACAAATATTTTTACGTTAGGCAACGTAGAAAATAAACGTTGCTTTATAACTCTTATGACGAAATAAAAAATATTTCTCGTCTAACAACTGTTATGAAACAACGTTTTTGCGATTAAACTTATAACTGTTATGTCCCTGAAATAAATGCCGGCACTTCTGAGTTTTGAGTTCCTGCTTTTTCTAATTCAATCTGCTTTGGAAGATGATATTTAAATTATGTTAAACCTCGAAAGAGAGCCTCCTGGCCTATTGTATGAAACCCGAAGTGGGGTGGTTTATCATCCCTTTATGCGCAGCATTTCGTAGTGGAGCGGACCAAATAATATCCCGTGAAGGTAAAAGCAGTATAATAATTTTATAAACATAACTGACTTTTAAGACTTGAAAATTCATTTAAATAGTAAAACATAGTTTAAAAATAAATGATTCGACAATCAACAAAAAAAAAAGGAACAGTCCAGCGCCTTCGTCTTGGTCTGCAGGCTGTATCGGAGATACAGCCGCTATATTTAAACGTAGAATACGTGGTATGGTTAAGAGCATATCCAAGTCAAAAACAAAATCACACACTAAGAAAAAAAGGGTTTTTCCAAAATTTTACAAATTTACATACTTCCAAGTGAAAAGAACTCAATGAGAATATAAGCGAAAGCCCTATTTTTATTTTTATTTTATACCATTGTTTTTTTCTACAGCTTACTGAGATTTAAAGATTTGAAGATTTGAACGGAAAAGATATTTATTGAAAAAAATATCGATATCAAAATCGATAAAAATA
>NW_016158117.1:148438-161726 GCF_001687245.7 Rhagoletis zephyria | reverse complement strand
TGTATGTATAAGAGAAAACTCTCATTAACTTCTAATGCGAGTTACCACAGTAATAAAAGGCGAAAAGCTATTAACGTATAAAAGTAGTTAGAGAATAGGAAATCAAACAAAACTAAATGGATTCTACGCCTGGAGGTTAGTAAAATATGAAAACTATTAATGTAACAGAAATTTTTAAGAAATAAAAATGTAAAGGTATTTTTTTCGTTTGTTTCTAAACAAAATTTGAGATGTTAAATGCAACAGTAACAAAACGCTGTTGAATACTGTCTTTTGACCTATTAGAGCTTACGTAGAAAAAAATTAGCTACAGAATAAAACACAACTCCTGCTCCTTATATTTTTCTTTTTTTTTACACGCTTATATATATTAATTTCACCTGTATGTAAAATATCCAGCTTTTTAATTAGATTTCACAGAAAGATTTTGAGCATGCAGTTTTGTAGCCCATTAAATTTAAATATAACAATGTTACGCTTAAAGTAGCTGGGGCTTACGGTTGATTTAAATTTTTTTTTTTGTTGAAGGTGTTGCTAATTTTCTTCATATCATCGAATATACTTCGTATGGAAGAAAATGACTGGCGATCAACAATAAAAATTGTCAAAAACCAACAGTAAGTCCTAGGTGCTTCAAACCTGGACTTTGAGACTAAAATTAAATGTGCTATAAAACCGAATACTCAAAATCTTTCTAAGAAATCTAATTAAGAAGCTCGAAATTTACCAGGCGCCATACTGGATCCGCCATTTTGACAGCGGATTAGTAATTAGTGACCCTGAAAACCCCCTAGTACGAAATTTCGAATCATTTTTTCAAAGCTTCGAAATTTGGCCGCACTTTTGGATTTCGGCCGCACTGTGCGCCGTCCGGGGTCGGTGAAAAACTCTAGGCCTCTCCCCTTTGTTTGAAAACATCACGGCGCACGCCACGAATCGGAGGGGAAGCTCGGCTAAACACTATTATATGTAAGCGCCAATCTATTGTTTTTATTATTGAGGACATCGCCAACGGCTCTGATGTTGATTCCAGTGTTTGTACTCATGTGGATAGGCAAACGAAGGGTACACAAGGCAGCGACCATAGAAGAAAGAAGGCAGCGATTTAGAAATGGAGAAATATTTTCAGGTACCCCTTATACCCATACAAGAAGGTCCTTTAATTTGGTGGAAGCATAATCGCAAAGCATTTCGAAATTTGTTTATACTGGCAATGCAGTATCTCTCGAACCACCTTCCTCAGTGAACCCAGAAAGTGTGTTTAGTGCATCGGGTAGTATTTATGTTGAAAATAGAAAAATATTTTTGCAAGATAATTACTGCGCGTCTCCACAGGATAAAGTTTATATCTTGATGCATATGTTAGAATATAAATATCCAATGGAGGCCGCTCATTGCTCTTCAAGAGCAATATATATCAGAGCTTATATCTTGCCATATATTGCCGGCAATTTGGTAGTTTGGCAGCTACATTTTCATTTGCACGAAAACTTCGCGTTAGCAACATCATTAATATTTTAATATAAAAGCGAAAATTGAGCTGTTTCCTATTAAAATATTTGTAGTTATGTACTTGGATGTAAAAAAAACATATTTTCTAAATTTTTTAAGCGATTAAATCCAACAAAAATACGTTTTCGAAGCAATCTCAAAAATGCTTATATCAAGATATAAAAAGCCCACACAAATATTGCCACTGATATAACTTATATCTAGCGACCAAAATGACAGCTGGACAGCAATAAAGTTTATTCTGTCCTTGTTATCTTATAATAACACAGGTTTACAAAAAAAAAGTGTATGCATATTAAACCAAACCTATATATCCCTATGTTATTCAACAAGCTGAATGCAAGTCCGAAGTCCGTTAGTCTCCATCACGTCAGGTTAGTGGTCAGTTGAAGGTAAGTAGGGAAAAATTTATAGAATAAACCTTAAAATTCATATACATAAGGTTTTAGATTCTCTGAAGCCGAATCGAGGTCCGTTAACCTCCATAATGTCAGCTTCGAGGTCATTTGAAGGTCAAATCGAAAAAAAATGTATTCAATAAAAATAAAAATTTTTGTTTTTGTTGTCGCTGAAACCGAGTATGGGGGTCCCTTGATTCCCCAAGGTCATCAAGAGGTCATGCCAAAGTCATCCCAAGGTCAAATTCCGATGAGTTTTATTGAATTTTCAACTGCCCACGAACCTGACGTGATGGAGGCTAACGGACCTCGGATTCGCATTCATCATGATATTTGTTTTTTCATTAAAAATTAGAATGAAGTGCCTTAAATAGTAAAAGTCGTTTTGGGTAATACCATTGATATAAGGGGAATTTTTCAGGAATTTGGGGGAATTAGCCTTAAAAGGGTTGCCATCCCTTGCTATGTCGTTGGAATGGGCACATACGCCTCAGGCCTTAAAGTATTCAAATCGGAACCCACTGGTGGCAGCAGTGGAAAAGGGAAGCCTCCTCTGCAATGGAAAGACCAAGTGAAGAAGAACTAACTGTTGGCACAGAACAGAAACGACTGGGGTGAAGTATTAAACTCTCACATAATCGCTTAGGATGTTGCAGCGCCGAAGAATACGAAGAAAAGATGCAGAAATAGGTTCTTCTTGGTTTTGAAAGCACCATTGTAAACATATGTAAATTTAAACTTTTAGTTACCGTTAGTTTGTTCAAAGCGTAATTAGACGCTATTAAACAATCAGATCATTGGCTCCACATCGAATGCAGGCAGAACTGTGAACTCAATTATGGTGCCTTTCAAATAAATTGGGGCATGCATAACATCCCTTGAGGTCGGTAGTCGAACAGACTTTTATATTTTGAGCTGTCTGTAAAAATAGTTGTCTCGAAGCGTTAAGTAAACACAGCATCCTTACATTTCTTCCTTGATTGGAACAATATGCCGTAGTTTTTTTTTTGAACAGAAGCGAAGGACAGATGAAGTGGTAGTGTTCGCGAGTCCTTAACTCTCTGAAGGAGTACAAACGTTCTTTCCTCAGCCTCAGCTCCTTTAAACTCGGGGCACTCTGCAATGCACTTTCTTTAGTAAAGAGAATAGTGACCTTTGTACCCTTCCTAACACCAAACCAGCGAACTATATGCAATAATTGAGCAGATCACCGCCGTTTTTATCCATAGCATAAAATCAGAGCATAAACTCCACTTCTTTTGAGTAGCCATACTAACCTAAACTAAGTAACTTATTCAAACTTTAAAAAAAAAAATCCGATTTTCTAAAACTAAAAATGCATAAATTTATTGCACTTTATTTTCGTTAAGCAATGATCGAAGCATTAAAATGTAATTTAAAACAAATACAGCCGTCGTATTATATGTGTATTACAGTAACATTCCTTAAGCTGTGTATATTTATTTAATGTGCACGCAATTACGTTGCCTAACATCGCAATCCCACTCAATTACGTATACGCAATGGTGCCCCATCACGTTTATTACGTGTATGAAAATGCAATATGATTATGCACGAATTAACGCTCGTGTGAGAAAGAGTAATCAAAGTTATATCCCTGCAAAGTATGCGACTAATCCGGGATGACTCCGGGAGCAATCGCAAAGGAACATGTGACTAATACCACTTTTTATCTCTTTATATGGAATGAACTGTTCGCTTCTGTTCGAGCATGACCTATGAAGAGACTAATTGTTCCCCTTAACACCCGAACGGGTATAAAAATCGACTAGTCATTAGCCCCCGTTAGAGATGAGTCGGGAAGTAATTGATCTACAATTATACCCGTAAAGGATGAGTCGAATTTAATTGTTCTCCAATAATACCCCTATGAGACTAATTGCGATTAATTAATGTCCAGTTGTCTCGGAATACTCTCTTTAGAGATTAGTCGCACAATTTTTTAAGGGGATCAGTTAGAATTAAGAGGTATCAGTTTACGTCAACAAAGCGGAGGTGTTTTACTTTTTATCCCAAAGGCAGGATGGTGAAATAAAATATAGTAGTACATGGGTACTAGCACTTGAGCAGGTTTGTAAGTAGAGGTGGAACAAGAGCGAAGAGAACAAAATAAGCGTTTTTTTTTCGTTTTTCTTATGCAAAAACAACCGAACGCGACAATTTATATGCGCCATATACATACATATACATATATGTACGACTTTCATTTTCACACACTCCTTATAAACACTTATGAACTCAAGTGCTTGCTTGCTGTTACGGTCTTACGCAAACGGATACACAAACACATATAGATATGTCCATATGTATATGAGTGTTGATGATTTGCTGCGCATACCCTGCAAAATTTATTCGGCGAATCTCTAAAGTGAGTATCCCGATATTAGTCTCAGTCGGGTTCAATCGTTCATTAATTAGTCGCAACTACTCTTTTACGGGTAAATATTATTTGAGATAAATTAGTGTCGACTCATCCCTTACGGGTATAAATGGAGAACAACTAGTGATCGACTCCTCTATAGCTGGTAAAATTAAAGATTAAATAATACTAAAGTGCAAATTCGCCAAGTGAAATTCGACAGTTTTTCTACTTCTTAAGAGACCTGGAGAGGTTTTCTAACTAAACACGTAGCTAAACTTATAAGGTGCAATGTAACTTACCGGAAAATCTTCCGCTTTGGAACTAAAATGAGACTACCATATTTATATCTTTGGAGGACTTTGGCAAGACTTGGAATTGACCCGTTACATTGTAGTTTCAATAATTCGATGAATTTCAAAACCACTAAAATCCAATAACTCAACAAAATCCAATAACTCGACTAACTTCGATAACTGTGATATTCGAGGGCTCGATAAATGTCGATAACTCAAATATAAGCTCCATATTTTTCGAAAGCTCTCGAAAAATTTTGATAACTCGTAACACTCTGTTTACACGATAAAATTCGAAAAGCAGTGATATCTCGATAAACTTATATAACCATGAAACTTCAATAAATCGATATATTTTGAAAATACCGGAAACTTCGATTCGATAAATCGACCAACTTCAGTAGATCAATAATAGTAATGATAACTCTGTAAGTTGAGACAACTCGGTGCATTACGAAAATTCCATAAATTTCGTTAAGTCTATAAATAATGATAATTAAATAAATATCGATAACTTCATAAATTTCTTTAACTTGAATACCATACATTTTTATAGCTCGATAACTATCCGTAAATTTCGACAACTAAGTTTCTGTGTGTATAAATTTCGACAACTCAATAAACATTGATCAATTTGAATAATCCGATACGTTGCGATAACTCAATAAGTATGGCTAATACGATAAATTTTGATAACTATAAATTCCGATGATTCGATAAATTTCGGTAAGTTTTATGACTGAATTTATTTCGAAAATTTCAATAAATTTTCTTACTCTTTTAGTTGCCCTAATTATTATGCATTTCTCATCGTCTCCATTTTCGTTTTTATCTTCACTTTTGCCATCTCTTTTTTTGTCTTCATCGTTATCATTTATTTCTTCATCTTCATACTTGTCTTTATTTCAAAGTTTAAACAGAAGCGAAAACAGCTCAAATTGAACAGGTTGCATCAACAACCATACCCAAATACAGACGATTTTGGCCGTAATTTTCCACCATTTTGAAACCATAAAAACTATCATTATCTACAGGAAATTATCTTCCCAATGGTATTCTTGGGTTTGAAATCGGTTCGGAAGAATGCTAAACGAATGGAGACAAAATTTATGTTAGCGTATTAATATATAGATGTACGCTCTTATTTAAACTACCGTGCGTAATTTGGGCGGTTTAGAGGAAGGAAAATCGAAAAATGGAAGTAGGTAAAAAAAATTCAGATAAGACGTATGTGCATATGGATGTTGATCACCTGCAAGAATGCTGAACTTGTGCAAACATTCCTGTTTTGACGAAAGATAATCACCAGTTTTCCGGCCATTATTATTATATGTCATCTGAAGGAACGCACCTTTAGATTTGAATCATATGTGGGAATTCTTTCATATAAGCATATAAACTGTGTATCAATCGGGTCTCTTCAGGAATTTGGTCGATTCAACCGTCACGGGTGGGACATTTGTACATAAAAAATTTTCGTTCTTGTTTAAATTGAAGTATTGAAGTATTTAATTTCACTTTTCTGTGTGAACTTGATGTCTTATAATAAAACAAAGAACCACGAATACAAACAAAGCAAAAACTGCAACAAAAATTATGGCTTGACTATACAAAAAAAAAAATCCGTGAAAATCTGTCACGGGAAGGACAACGTTTGTCACGGGTGGGACACGTACGAATTTTTATATGGAAAGGTGCTTTTAGTGTGGTCCATTTTAAAGATTAGTTATAAAAAATATAAGAACCCACGTAGAGGTTCAATTCCCTCACTTTTTATCTTAGCATAGTGTATTTTATATGGAGGAAAATGCCCAGCACCGTCAGTCAAAAATAATTATTAAAAATCAATGCGATCCTAGCGTCTTGAAATTGTCACATTTACTGCATTTACTTAAATTTAAAAGGCCTATAAAACTGTATTCTTAGAATTTTTGTAAAAATTCTGAACAAAAAGGTTAACATTTTTGGGTGTAATTGCCAAAGTTTGTTTAATTTTTATAATTTTTGTACGAAGTTTGAAATGTGGATTTATGTAGTTCTGTACCGTTCATCACAGAAGGTATAGAAGGTAAGAGATATAGCATACTTGTTATTGCATACCTGTATTTAAGTTTAACGACTACTTATAATAAATTGCAATTATTGTTTGTTTCTATTTCGGTCAACCGCGCAAATTATTTCTTAAAAAATATCGTATAAAATTAGCAGATTTTGTTTACTTTTGAATACGACTTTATCGAGTGCGCTATAAAGACAGGGGTATAAATGCTGTAAAGAAATATATATTGAGTCCAATCGGTTTTTTCTTAATGCGGTTCTTTTGTAGGTATAAACAAGATAATAGATACATAAATGCTAGAAATACTCACATAAGATATTCTGCCTTATCCTGAGTTTCGCCAATAACAAAAAATTCACCCGAAAATTTGTCATCCGCCCATAGTAAAACCATGGAAACCAAAAGTGAAAAGTGAACCGGTTCGGGAAAAATGCAACACATGATAATGCTGATTATGTACATGAAATCACGTAGGTAAAGCAAAAAAAAAAAAATTTTGAGTGAAAATTGTGGCGCTATGATTTACCTTCCAGTAAATCGCCCAAATCACGCACTGTGCGGCGTTGGCATTTAGACGGCTCGCTTTTTACATCTGTTTGTGTATAAAAGGGACTTGACGGGACATGCACAACCAAATATAAGTGAATAAAATATGTATAACAAGTAATTAAAAAACAACATTTTTAAGACATGCTTTTATTAGTGGTTAAAAGAAATTGAACCCGAACGTTCAGATGCGGTTTTCCAAATATCTCGATTACTGCGGCGTCGGGTAAATTTTTTTGTGTCGTTATTCCTTTTAATGTATGTAATAAAGATTCCAAATATGACCCATATCGCTCCATGAATACGGGTTTTTAAAATATCTCGACACCCGCGCCACCTGGCGGATTAATTCATCTCTCACATATTTCATTTCTGAGCTAAGTTTAAAGTTTCGAGTCTCTAGCTCACGGGAAGTTGGTTAAAAATTTATTGTAAGATTACAGGTGAAACATAATAAAAGCTTGTAAAAAGGCGTGGGTGTCTGTTGGTATTTCGTTTATAGACTCGTAAACTACTAAACTGAATGGTTTCATATCCATAGGATATACTTACTCAAAATGCGTTTAAATACGGTCAGATTTTATTCAAATTCCGAACGTTTAGTAGCCACGTAAAAATAAATATTTTCTTTGAAAATTTTCCCGATAAGTGTCGCTGTAGGCGAGATATTTCTAAAACTTGATTTACGGTTTGATATGATTCCAATTCCGAACGTTGGCATATGATTTTGCGCACCTGATGAGATAGTAAAAGTTCTGATATTAAGATATCTTTTCATATATTTGGCTTAAATTGCATCTTGAAATTTGTATGGTGTAGCGAAGAGCGCCGGGTAACCTAGTTCCAAATGCAGACATCAAAAGTGGTATTAGTCGTATGTTCCTTTGCGTTTGCTACCGGAATCCTTCCGGAATAGTCGCATTTTCGCAGGGTATAAATAGTAGTATTAGCAGTGGATTGTCATAGTATTAAAGCGCGTAGTAATAAAAAGCCATTTCCATTACAAATGAGTATATTATGCAAGTCACTCACACAAGCACAAACGGTAGTAGGCGGCGAGCGACGAATGGGAAAGCTATGAAGTCATAAGCATCATAAGCGGTAGAAAATAAAAGGATTTGCATATGATTAGTAAGGCAATCGGCTGAAAAGCGAGAAACACCGGCGGCCAAGGATGCACAATGGGAAGTTCATGTAAACAAAAGACAACAAAGACCAAAGTGAAAGTTCATGGGTGAATAGAATAAAAGCCAATTGTTTGCAAGACAAGGAAAAGTTATAGAAAAAAATCCTTTGTAAGCCGCTAAACAAAAGCAGAGTAAGGATATTTTAATAATGTGTGTGGTACGGCTAATTTGTGAGAAAATTTATTAAACGGGTGATAATGGTAATTGTTTCATGGCATAAATATAAGCCAGCGATAAAATAGAAAGTATGAGATGAATATAATAGAAGAATTGAGTTTACCAAGTTTTTAGTATGTCACATAGATTCATATTACAGTATACAAATTTTAAAAAGTTCTTTCCAGCTAAATAGCACCCACGTAAGCCATGCACTCATTTCTAAGAGGAATTTGGACAAGTTGTCCGCTCTTGAAAAAAATTTATCTGTATATGGCGAACCGGAAAACATCTCGTTTATTTCTAAATTTGATCTGTTTTCTCCAATCAACAAAAGAGGATTTTAAATACTTAAAAATGTATCCATATCATACCTATGTTAAAGATTTGCTTAGCATATTTACTTATCAGGCCCTACTATATCATATCTCATAAAAAACCGTTATTTTAACTTCCGCCAGATGCTTTAAAGTTCGCGTAATAAATTTTTACTCTTTATGTACATACATACTAAGTTTGAACAAACGCATGTATACATGGCGTATGAGTAACATATTTTCCTGCTGAGCAGGATATACGTATGTATTTCATTAAAAAAACACGAATCATTGAATTTAGCAGTGTGTTGTTTTATCTACTAGTGAATTAGTTCGACCACAGGTGCCAACGGAAAGTATCTGGTAATATTAGATATTGATTTTTAACAATATTCTGTAAAACATACAATATATGAAAACGACACTTAGCCTTTAACAAATAAAATAACGTTTTTTCGTACCTTTCCTACTTGCCGCCAACCCAATCAAGCGGAAACACGTACATTCTTAAATACATACACCAATACCTCCTTGACCTCCTGATTTGGGTTCAGCATTCGCTTAGCAAACGTGGTGTAGGGAAGCAACGGTGTCACCGATCGGGGACCAGAAATTTTCTCTTTGCCGATTTAACCTCATTCCAAGACCTCATAAAACATATCCCTTATATTACATAATTTGGCGCAGTTTTGCGGTTTATATAACTCTTGGTAGGCAAAGGTATTCTTACTTTCTTTTTTCTCGTTGAGAGATATCGGAGTATTCAGATACTGAGTCGGTTAGGCACACGTTGCTGCTACACTTGGGCGAACTGCCCCATTGATTCCAATGTGGGTTGCCAGCTACCCGATTAAATTTGATGGCATCCGTAATCTTCTCTACATTACTGCATACTTCATAAAATATTATGAGGTTCACTTCATAGAACCAGAAAATTACCTTAGGAGGGAGGCCCCATATGCCATCAATTATCACTATGCAGCACTAGGAAACCAACGATGACTTTTTTTAATCTTAAAGTAAGATCTAACATTTGTCCCCGGAAGGATGTTATTAATGATGATGTACGTATAATTAGGTGCAGGAATGCAATTACGAATAATAATGTTCCTAGTGTGCTTACCCATCAGACCATCCTGGGTTTTCAGCACAATCAAAGAGGCAGTTTAAAATTAAATATAACAACAATGTGGAGCCCGGGCACTTATCACTTACTGAAAGATAATAGGTCTATCATGAGGATTTTATCCTCACCACAGCCAGCTCAGAGATGTTTATAAACTTAAAAAATACGAATCATGGATCGGGGAATCCCAAGGCCGTGCAGCTTTACTAGGCATATCGGCAGAAAGTACAGGCTCTAGTTTTGTCTATTTTTTTAAATTTACAAACATCAGTTCAGAATAAAAACATGTCAAATTTTAATAAAAGTGTATAACTGTAGCCACCTTTTGCGCGAATAATAGCATCGAGTCTGTCCGAGAATGCTGCACGAATGTGGTCTGGTGGTATTTTGTTCCAGTGGCGGCGAACAGCAATCTTCAAAGTTGAGTGTCTCATATTTTTTAGTTGGTACTATGGCCCTAGGGATGAAAATTTTGGGGAGTAACATCGACACATCGATGTTTCGATGCATCGGAAAAATGAACATCGATGCTAAAATACAACGCCAGAAAAACATCCATATATCGATGGTTTCCGATGTTTCAAAATTTGTTAGGTTTTAGTCACATTAAAAGGAAAATCTAATACTTTTCCATTACAACTGTCTGTAATTCAATTAGAAATATACTTACATTTGGATGTATTTCCTTGTATTTATTTACCATTCCTTACCCTTCCTATAAATTAATCAGCCCTATTCTGCATTTCGGTTACGTTCCCGCATTCCGCTCCGCAAGAATCGAACTTAGGTATCCTGCGTTATGATCGAATCGAAAGAGGAAGAGGAAGAGAGAAACATCTTTCGAAGTCAGCTGTTTACCTAGGAATGAGTGAAATCGAAACAAAACAAAGAAATATTGGCCACTAAACTATAGCAACTTATGAAGTTGGAGTTTGTAAATATTTTAAAATAACTAAATATATCTAGCATCACTGTAATTTAAAAACTAAATTTCGTTTGCTCTTAATTTAAGTGGAAACATAATTATAAGAATGAAATTCATAGCCGCGGCGTTATTGCTTGAAGAGGAGGACGAGTCCCAGATTGCTGATGCGGAAGTTGAAAGGCGGAGATTTAGGGACATGATTGATCCTTCTCAGATGAGTGAAGAGTAATAAGAAATTTATCTAGAACTGTATTACTCATCGCTCAAACTCTGTGAAATTATAAACGTTGTTTAAGCACTCCACAACATTTGCATTTACTACAGAGTGGAATATTTGAACGCAAATGAATTCCATTTTGAAAGCCGTCAGGAAGAGGGGAAGAACAAAGCTTATCCTTCCATAGCAAATCGAATTCGAGACAACATACACACCTCTTTTTAAAAAGTTAGTAAAAACGAGTGCAATAATAAGAACATCTTTTTTATGTAACTTCACATTTTATGTATGTATGTATGTATGTACATATGCACATCTATAAATTTTATACAAAAAGAATAAATTGTATTCAGTGCATTTCACAATCTTATTTATAGATAATAAAAACAAAAACGCCTTCCACTTTGAAAACCTCGCGCAATATCCCTTTTGGTTGCCATTATTTGAGCCACTTTTTCGAGAAAATTCATTTATGATGGCTTTTACAATCATGCACAGTATATAATAACAATCGAAACGTTCTCCGTCAGCAAATTTGCAACTTAGAAAAACAGAACTACGATCGAAATGTAAAATGGGTATAATCGTAAATTTCGAAGATTTATCGAAAGGAAACGGAACGCAGAATACCAAAGTTGCCAAACGGAGATAATTTCGATTCGAGTCAAAATGCAGAATAGGGCTGAATAAAAATTCATGCCGTAAGTAAGCATTTTTAATATCGAAAGATAACAGTAGACTCGGAATTTCTGAATTTTCCCCAAAAGAATAAGTTATAAAATTCATGGCCAGTCAAAAAATTTTAGGAGCAATGGGTAGTTGAACTCAAGTCTGAGTCACCTAAAGTCGATGTTAAAACATCGCTGAAAATGTCATCGATGTATCGTAAATTTTGCGATTTTAGGAAATTGTAAATATCGATGGCGAACATCGAGTTTTGAACCGAGGTTATCGATGTTTCGAAAATATCGATTCATCGTTTGCATCCCTACCTGGCACTCTGACAAAACAGCACATAACTCAAGCAACGACTGTTGCCAGAGTGCCAGACGACCCGGTCAATTTGTGAATAACCCTTATGTTTTAACCAATAATTACGCCCCTTTGCAAAGAACGAAGGCTATTGGAAAAGCCGTTGAAATGCCAATGAAAATAAGAGAATGATTTCCGATACATTATTTGGCTGCGTGCTAAATGTACCTAAAAAGGAGTGGTTGTATCGAATATACGATTTAATGTCGTAGCCATATCAAAATTTAACAATCTGTAATGAAATACATTGTCAAGACTTTACCATACGTCTCCGTAGAGCAAAAAGTCCATTTAGCTTGTTAAATAGAGCGTTGTCGTAGATTTTTCGATTTAGCTGCGTTGGGCTGTGTGCACGGCGAAAAAGGCTCACTAAATAAATCTCACGAACATTTTACCAGTGAGTTAGGCGACTTACGGAAGGTTTAAAGACCGGGGCGCACTCCTGTAAGAATAATAATGGCGACCTAGTAACTGATGTCCAGAGTGTACTTAAATTATGGAGGGAACACTTTTCCGCCCTACTAAATGGTAGCAGCACGGAAAGTTGTGGAGAAGAAGAGCCCGAGCCCGCAGTCGATGATGACGGAGTCGACGTTCCACCGCCTGACTATGACGAGGTACGTATAGCAATAACGCGGCTGAAAACAACAAAGCCGCTGGAGCTGACAGCCTGCCAGCTGAGCTATTCAAGTACGCCCGCCAGGAGTTTATAAGGTGCATGCATCAACTCTTGTGCAGAATATGGTCAGATGAACGCATGCCCGACGACTGGAATTTAAGTGTGCTCTGCCCAATCCACAAGAAAGGTGACCCCGCCATTCGCGCCAACTACCGCGGGATCAGCCTTCTAAGCATAGGTTACAAGGTCTTATCGAGCGTATTGTGTGAAAGACTGAAGCCCACCGTCAATGAACTGATTGGGCCTTATCAGTGTGGCTTTAGACCTGGCAAATCCACCACAGAACAGGTATTCACAATACGCAAAATCTTGGAAAAGACCCGCGAGAAAAGGATCGACACTCACCACCTATTTGTCGACTTTAAAGCCGCTTTTGACAGCACTAAAAGGAGTTGCCTATACGCCGCTATGTCTGAATTTGGCATCCCCTCAAAACTCATACGGCTGTGTAAAATGAC